>NC_056740.1:169202688-169332688 GCF_019279795.1 Protopterus annectens | reverse complement strand
CCATTTATTTGACTGTTTGAAAAGAAGAGTGTACTTTCTTTAATGTTGTATTGAAGCACTGTCGATCTGTGCCATTCTCCCCTGCAGAAGGCTCAATCTCTTTCATAAACACAGTATATTGTCAACCATGTTCAATTCCTTGAATTCACCCTTCTGCTGGTACTAGTACTGCTAATTCCCTAGGATCTACATGAATATGAAGTATTCCTAGCACATTCTCAGAACAATAAAAACAATTCATGCTCATAAAAAAAAATCACATGTACATTTATATCATGGCTTTTTCACCATTCTAAGCCTTGGAAAGTCAGAAGACTCAACATGGTAGGTGTTTCCATTCCTACTGTCTGTAACTGATTTTTTGTCTTAGATTCACAAGTAATCTCCTTCTGGATCAATGATTTTTATATGATAACCTGAATAAGTAAGAAATGTACATGCCATTGATTCTTTTTCAGATTCATTGCTTTATAAGTGTGCATTCATTGCATTACACTGTCAGTGTCTATTCTAAACACAACACTTTGATAATTAGATCTGAGCTTTTCTGTCCAGATTTCATGCTGATTCTTTTGCAATTTTCATGGATATTATCTCTGTGAATATTCTCTACTTGTTTTGCATCCACAAACACCTCATTCCATCATATCCATTTTATTTGACTGCAAGTTCATGCTACACACTTACCTATATTGACTCATATTACAATACTTTCTACAAACTGCAGTATTCACTGGAAACTTCCTTTTATGATGATTATAAGCATTACTTATAAACAACTTCTGAACAATATATGTCTTGTTTTTTTTTGTTTGTTTGTTTTTTTTGCTGTGCACTCTGTTTTTATTTTTTTCACCTACTCCATATCATAAACCAACTGTATTCAGGAGTAGACCCTTTCTTTGAACAACCCTTCCTCTCATCTAAATAGTTACAAAACCATACATAATTCCTCCCACTCCATCATCCCCTATATTATACAAACCTGAAGCACAATTTCTAACCTACCCTGAGGGCCATTCTTTCTTTTCTCCTACCAGCTAATTATTGATGGATGTGTGATCTGATTTTTAGTATTTCCAATAGGACTTTGTACAAATCACATTTGTCATGTTTTAACCATCTGAGCTTACTACAATACCTATACATCCCCACCTCGTGTACTACAACATTATAATCACGTAATTCTTCCAGAAACTATCATTTCAAATAGTGGCTACAAAATCATCTTTTATGCTAGAACTTGTTAATGACAATTTATACTTCATGGCATAAACTCCTAAAATTGGGTCTATATTATAAAACCGAAAATACTTTACCATGAACGCTCACATGAGTGAAAATGCTGGTAATCTAACTTGCTATTGTGGGGAGCTGTGCCCCCACACCCCCTTCTAACTATATATTTCAACTCTGAGGTCACACTACAGAGAGGAAAGGGCAAATATCCCACTCCTCACTGTAACACGACCCCACAATCACAGTTTCGATTCCCGGCATTTTCGCTCATGTGAGCGTTCGCGCTAAAATCTTTTCGTGCATCTGATATAGACCCCTAAAATTAATATTCGGAAAGGAACTTATGACTTTGTGTTTAATCTGGCAGACAGTTCTGAATAACTGTACTAAAATAATACATTTTAAACCTAGTTTGCAAAATGCTTTCTATTAGACTTTACATCATGGAAAGATGCACTGTCCTTGACCGGGGCACACACCCCAAGTTCTTATTCATTGCTTGGTATTGGGTAATTTTGCTCACTCCTCTTGAATTAATGTTATTACTTGCTGTCAGGATTCACCACCTCCACCAACCAAATTCATATCATATAGGAACTTTAATCTCTTCTAAATATATTAGAAATATATTTGCCACTAATGAAATTATTGTAACCTCACCATCCTCTAGAATTTATCATCCTTGTTTATTGTTCAGGGTCACTTCTGAATTCATTTTTAGTGGTCATTGTCCAAGGTTGCCCACTTTTCAAATTCATGTTTATGTCTGTCCATCTACCTCCTGAATTTGTCTTCAATGTCTGTCATCCAGGAGTCCCTTGCCATAAACAAACTTTACAGCAAAAGGAAGAAACTGTTGCAGAAAAGAGGAAAATCCCAGGATGCAAAAAACTCCCTTACCAGCCTCAGTAAAAAGCTGAGATCCCTCATAAAATCTTCCAAAGCTAGTTACGAAAATAAAATTGCCAAAGATTCCAAAGACAACCACAAGGCATTCTATAACTATGTCAAGAATCTAAATGGCAATGTTCAGAACTGCTCTGAGCTACAATAGAATGGCATTAAATATACTGATCCCAAGGATATTGCCAATATCCTGGCAGATCAATTCAGTGCAAACTTCACCCCCCTGTCACCCACTAAAGGGCCCATCTCAATAATGAAAGATTGCCAAATTCCAGTAATAATGGCCACACAGGTAAAAAACTCAATCTCCAAGGCTAAGAACACAGCATCCATGGGAAGACAGCATCCCAGGCTGTGTTCTACATGAACGACAAAATGAACTGCACCTCGCCTAAGTGTCATTTTTAATCATAGCCTCACCTCAGGCTTTGTGCCCACTGAGTGGCACACAGCTACAGTTATCCCACTCCACAAAGGGGGATCCATCTTGGATCCAGTGAACTACCGCCCCATCAGTCTGATGAGCCTTATAGCCAAGGCCATGAAATGTATTATCATGGAATTTATTAACAAAGACATTGGCAACCTTCAATCACTGGACCCCATGCAGCTTGGGTTCGTGAAGGGCCGATTGTGTCTCCTGAACCTGATTGACTTCTTTCAATCAGTCTTCAGAGCCATGGACAAGGGTAAGGAGCATCACACAGCCTATCTGGACCTCGCAAAGCCCTTCAACACCATCCCCCACTCTGGAATTATAGATAAACTTACTAAGCTGGGCATTAATCCCTACATCACTTGATGGGTTGCCAACTGGCTTACTGACAGAACCCACACTGTAAAAGTAGCCGACTCCAAATCCAGCTCCAGACAAGTGACAAGTGGAGTACCTCAGTGTTCAGTCCTCAGACCACTCTTGCTTGGCATCTACTTCTCTGAAGTACAGGCCATCACTAAGGGACTCTGGCTAACAAAGTTTGCAGATAACTGCAAACTGGGAGCCATTACTGAGTCCCCAAATAATGTGGATATTCTACAAAAGGGCCTTATAGAAACAGATGCTTGGTGCCAGAGTCATGGGCTCAAGCTCAATGCCAAGAAATGTATAATTATCCCCTTTGGGAAAAAAACATGTACCCATGAATTACCACATAGGTGGCAGTATGCTAAATACTGAAAATGTGATAAGAGACTTAGGGACACAGGTGGACAGTGGTCTCACCTTCGATAACTACATCGCCACAACAGTCAGGAAATCCTTCTATGTGGCACACCTCATCACTAAGGGCTTTTCATCCAGAAAAAAGGTCATTGTCCCACAGTACTCATCCCTCATTAGACCCATTATAGAATACAATGCCCCATTTGGTATGTACCGCTCAAGACATCTGCAACAACTGGAAAGGGCGCAGAAATACCTCACTAAAAGAATCACAGGCCTAAAACAGATGCCCTATGCTGACCATCTAAAAAAAACTCCACCTATACTCCGTCACATATTGTCTACTCAGAGGTGATCTCTGCTTAACATATAAGGCCATGTCAGACCCAGAGCTGTTGGACATGCTACATTTAAAAAAATCACAATCCCTCAGAGACACATGCTCCATTGATCTAAACCTTGTCATCACAATAAACAAAATTGCTGGAGGGATAGGTTTCTGACCCAGAGACTCCCCAGACTCTGGAATAGTCTGCCCATAAATGTCAAGCAGAGCGCCTCTTTGGCCCTCTTCAAAAGGAACCTTGATGATTGGATGGGAGAAAGGAAATTCACCCCAGGGATCCAATGAGGGATGAGTACAGTGGGACAATGACATCCTTTTTTCTGGATGAAAAGCCCTTAGTGATGAGGTGTGCCACATAGAAGGATTTCCTGACTGTTGTGGCGATGTGGTTATTGAAGGTGAGGCCACTGTCCACCTGTGTCCCTAAGTCTCATATCACACTTTCGGTGTTTAGTGTACTGCCACCTATGTGATAATTCACGGGTACATGTTTTTCCCAAAAGGGAATAACTATACATTTCTTGGCATTGAGCTTGAGCCCATGGCTCTGGCACCAAGCATATGTTTCTGTAAGGCCCTTTTGTAGAGTATCCACATTATTTTGGGATTCAGTAAAGGCTCCCAGTTTGCAGTCATCTGCGAACTTTGTTAGCCAGAGTCCCTTAGTGTTGGCTTGTACTTCTGAGAAGTAGATGCCAGACAAGAGAGGTCCCAGGATTGAACCCTGAGGTACTCCACTTGTCACTTGTCTGGAGCTGGATTTGGAGTCAGCTACTTTTAGAGTGTGGGTTCTCTCAGTAAGCCAATTGGCAACCCATCAAGTGACGTAGAAATTAATGCCCAGCTTAGTAAGTTTATTTATGATTCCAGAGTGGGGGATGGTGTCAAAGGCCTTTGTGAGGTCCAGATAGGCTATATGGACTGCCTTACCTTCGTCCATGGCTCTGGAGACTGATTCGAAGAAGTCAATAAGATTCAGGAAACAAGATCGGCCCTTCATAAACCAAACCAGGGTGGGGTCCAGTGTTTTAAGGTTGTCAATGTCTTTGTTTATAAGTTTCGTGATAATACATTCCATGGCCTTGCAGATCAGGCTCGTCAGACTGATGGGGCAGTAGTTCCTGGGATCCAAGGTGGATCCCCCTTGTGGAGTGGGATAACTGTAACTGTGCACCACTCAGTGGGCATGAAGCCTGAGGTGAGGGTATGATTAAACATGACACTTAGGTGAGGTGCCAGTTCATTTTGTAGTTCATGTAGTACACAGCCCAGGATGTCATCTGGTCCCATGGATGCTGTATTCTTAGCTTTGGAGAGTGCATTTTTTACCTGTGTGGCCATTATTACAGGAATTTGGCAATCTTCCAGTATTGAGATGGGCCATTTAGCGGGTGAGAGGGAGGTGAAGTTGGCACTAAATCGATCTGCCAGGATATTGGCAATATCCTTGAGATCAGTATATTTAATACCATTCTGTTGTAGCTCAGAGCAGATCTGGGCATTGCCATTTAGATTCTTGACATAGTTATAGAATGCCTTGTGGTTGTCTTTGGAATCTTTGGCAATTTTATTTTCGTAACTAGCTTTGGAGGATTTTATGAGGGATCTTGGCTTCTTACTGAGGCTGGTAAGGGAGTTTTTTGCATCCTGGGATTTTCCTCTTTTCTGCAACAGATTTTTCCTTTTGTTGTAAAGTTTGTTTATGGCAGGGGACCACCAGATTGGCTTCCTTTTTTGGGGGGAGAGCATCTTGGCTCTATTTGGGATGGCACGATTCATGCACGAGTGGATGTGCTCGTGCAGTGCCTTAATGTAGGACTCAGCAGTCGAACTTTCGGTTCCCATCTGCATGGGTGTCATGAAGTTTCTAACTTCTGACTTGAGTAGCATGAAGTTGGCCTTGGAGAAGTTTTTTATGGAGGTTTCCTTACTGGGGGGTGGGGGTGGGATGTGGATGTTAAGGGTGATTAGCTTATGGTCTGACCTGACCAACGAGGGGGTGACTATAGGTGTGGAGCATCGATTTTCCATGTTGATAATGACCATGTCTAGGATATTGGTGCCCCTGGTTGGACTATGGATTAGTTGATCCAGGGCACTGGAATTTATGAATTCTAAGAACCGTTGGGCAAAGGTGTTGGTGCATGAGTAGTTTTCCCAGTTAATGGCACGGTAGTTGAAATCACCTAGTAATAGGTTGTTTAGTTGTATATTAATATTTTCCAGTATGTTTAGAAAGGTGTAGTGAGAATCTTGGGGCATGGTGATGGATCTGTAGCAAGCTACAATTTGGATTGCAGTCTTACCTAGTGTTAGTTGCACCTGAAGAATTTCAGACGCATTGTGTTGGGCAAATAACCTGGTGTTGTGAATATCCTTGATGAATATGGACACTCCTCCACCTTTAGTGTTTCAATCTTGCTTTGGTAGCCGAAAAGTGTGATAAGAGTTGTAGACTGGTATTACAGGGGTGCTCTCTGGAGCCTTGAACCAGGTCTCAGTTACTGCACAGATATCAATGTTCTCCATTTTTAGGAGTGCCTCGAGAGAGTGCATTTTGAGGTTTAGACTTCTAGCATTGAGTAGCATTACCTTCAGATTTTGCATGCTCTCTGTAGGTATAGACCGACATAGTTATAGATATGTAAGCAAATATATATACCCATATAGGTATATATGGTCAGACATCTGTAGATAGCAATGGTAGATTAACATAAATATATATGTCCACATGCAGTGTTAATGGGGTTGAGAGGCCCCAAACAATATACATCTCATACGAATTGACATACCCCCCAACCAAACACGTCCGCCCTACAATACACTACCAAGTTCATTTTATTGTGTTTTATTTAAATAGGGATTTAAATTAGTCTTCTTTTATGTTTCACATGTTTATATCAAATTCCCCTCTCCCCCGGCCACTAGGCAGGCCAAACAGTACAGGCCCATCCAACCCAGCCTCTCCTCAACCCATATTTACTTCACCCACAGTTCTGCCCCCCCCCCCCTGCTGCACACATGCAGCCACCATCCCTTCCCTGGTTACTGGCCCGTAGCTTCACACCACCACACATTGCCCACCTTCCACTCCTCCTCCCCTCAGAACCTATCTTGTACGTTGTCCCGACCCAATTATCCTAGGTCTACCACATGCTGTACCCCATGCACATAGCCATGCATACCTTTGTAGCCATGCTTTTAGAAGAAAGTCGAATACACAATCTTTGGGTTGTCCCACATGGGACGAATGTTTCCCTGGTAATAATAGACTTCACGTGTGACTTTGTTTACACTAACAGTTTTATTTGTAGGTATCGCAAAGCATACGTGGCACACAAGGTTGCCCAGTATGCACACAAAACCTAATAGGACTGTCTAATGCAGGTATACGGGAAACACACGACCCTGGTATACACACGGCACTACAACTTCCCCTCCTGATAACTAATTATTGTCTAATGAAGATGCACTTCTGTAAAGTGCCGTAATCAGTCAGTATCCAACGGCCCATGTTCCACCCAGCAACAAAACCAACAGCCTCTGCAAGGCTTGAACCCAAGACCATGCACACCATACCCAAAGTGATTTAACAATAAGCCATGCCAGATATACATAACTCTGATGTTGTCATTAACATAACATCCAGCCCAGTCATGCAACAGTACAGAGAATGTATACCAACATCTAGATGTATGTGTGTGTGTAATTATATCCATATCTAAACCGATACTACATATATATATATTTTTATTTTTTATTTTTATTTTTTTATTTTACATTTGTTGACCGGGCTAGTCTAGCTGGACATATTTCCATTTTCAGTAGAGGCCCGGGGAGAAAAGCTTCACACAGATATACAAAGTATAAAAATATTGTTACAAGGTAAGTAAAGGATTAATAAACAATAAAACAGATGTTTTTTCATTCTAGATATAAAGTAGCAATAAACAGAATATTACTTAAGGAAGCTAAAAACAGTTGTAGTACAGCAGAGTTATATATATATATATATATATATATATATATATATATAGTTTGAAATATATACATAGATATAGATATATATAAACATATATACATTCAGATCTACACACACACACACACACACACACACACACATATATATATATATATATATATATATATATATATATATATATATAAAACAAAACCTATATGTCCACATATACACAGCATGTTACATATATGTACGCAGATGTATATCTCCGTAGGTATATACAGACATAGTTAGAAGTATGTAAGCAAATATATATACCTATATAGGTATATATGGGCATACATCTGTAGATAGCAATGGTAGATTAACAGAATCACATATGTCCACATGCACCTTCAATGGGGTTGGGAGGCCCCAAACAATATACGTATTGTAGTAATTGGCAATCCCCCCCAGCCAAACACGTCCGCTCTGCAATACACTACCAAGTGTTGCAGATCCCATAACCAGGACCTGACATGACATGGGCACAAGATGTTAACAGTACTACATTCCACCTGTATGACGTCAGGCTGGTATTGGTAACATATCATCCAGTACAGTCTAGCTCCCATAGGAAATGTAATATGTGGAAGCCATCAACATCCCCAGGATACAGATACACAGACACAGATATGCAGATACAGATATATATATATATATATATATATATATATATATATATATATACATGTGACTACACATACACATGCGCAGATATATGTACAGTAAGATACATACGTAGAAGGTGCACACAATATGGACCAGCCACTATGCCTACAGTTAACACTTGAACAACTGGACACTGTATGGGCCACCCATACAAATGACAATCGTTGCCTGCAACATATACCCACAGAGAAGTCATAGGAAAAACACCACACACAGGTTTGCAGAAATGGAAAGCCTTTAATTGTGTACTATTACAGTTCTATATGTCATGTCATATAGCTGTTCAGACACTGACAATCATATAAACAGATTAATGCAACTGTAAAACAGTTACACTAATACAGTGGTCTGGAAAGGTTCACAACTGTTGCTGTCCAGGCCAAGCCCTTCAAATTGTACAATAGTGAAGACAGACTGGGCCACAGGATACCAAACAATCAACAGTATGTAATGCACGTGCATAGTTCAGTAATCTCTATCTACAGTCTGTACAAACACAGTAGGTGGTAAAGATGCCATGTGACCAAATGGGTTGTAACTGTTACATAACAAGGCATAACTGACACCATCAGGAGCACACCGACAAACAGGACAGTCTGTATGGTAGGAGGCAGTAGGCTTGCATTAACCCAATTCATGTAAGTAATGTAAATATAGGTGAAGTATACGGTACTGTACATCCAGATACCTTAAGGCAGCTTACCCCTGATATCCCCACATTTTGTAACAGCCTAGGGCATTTATGGTGCTCCCCCCGACTCAATAATACAGGGCCATATACCACTGTTACATACACTAGCTTCTAGAGTGCATAAGGGCACATATGTATTGTGTAGGTGATGCCCACACATATATGGCCCCAGCCCCACCATATGTGTGGGGGATACAACAGCAGTGGACTGATGGCAACAATAGCAGTGTGATATACTCACAGCCCACTACAAAACAACCCCTGACAGCATAACATACATGCAAAGCTTGGTATGTAGGTGAAGGACAGAGGCTGGAACACAGGCACATATGTAGAAAACTGTTGCTATACACTAAGCAAGCTGCTGGTGTTACAGGATAGTCTGCAACATACCCTTAGTCAGGGAACTGAGGTTAGAAACAGAAATGGATGTAGCCATGTACTGATAGCACTCGACACACACACACACTGCCAGTATAATATCTGACACAGGAAATGAACAAAGGCACACACAGCGACAACACAAACTGGATAAGAACACACCCAGAGGTAATGAATCCAATAAAAGTTTTAATAAACTCCAAACAGCACAAAAAGTAATGTAAAGCACTGTTTGGAGTTTATTAAAACTCCAAAGCACAAAAGGTAATGTAAAGCGCTTTTCATCTGGTCGACTCACCAGACTTCCTCAGATGTAAGGAAGTCTGGTGAATGGACCATAAGAAAAGCGCTTTACATTACCTTTTGTGCTGTTTGGAGTTTATTAAAACTTTTATTGGATTCATTACCTCTGGGTGTGTTCTTATCCAGTTAATATCTGACACAGGACCTGTGTGGTGGACAGACAAAACATGATAGGCATACCTCTGGCCAGCAAGAGTAGGTCCACAGTTGTGAGCTATGCAGACAGACTGCATTCCAAGGTAAACTAGTATGTACACACACACCCTGTAACACCAGTACTATACAAAGCATACCACAACTCTACTCACAGTCTGTCTGTAGTTCCTGATCCTCCTACAAATATGTAGCTGGCCTGAGTGTGCCAGTTCTCCTGTAACAGGAATTTCTACCTGCTGTCTGTAACACTGATGCCCACATGCAGGAAGGATGTCCATCACACAGGAAATGTAAAGGGACCACGCCCACATGAAGTAGGGATGTATAGTGGGTTGTTGCCATGACAGTGGTAACTGGATGTACTACACATGTGTAATCATATATATATATATATATATATATATATATATATATATATATATATATATATATATATATATATATGGCAATCTGGATAAGTATATGTACATTTATATCCACCATATGTCCTGGACATGGAGTGTAGCCCTATGCCAGACCCTATAGTCCCAAAGTCGTAGTGCAAGGCGAGTATGCATAGCAGGTATATTAGTAGACTATTGCTACTGTTATTGGGATTGTCTTCACAGACATGGTGTGTGTGGGAGGTCAGATCTGCTTATAATATGTGTGCCATTGGCTACTGACAGACATCCTAAGGACATCATTGTAAAGTACTGCTGCTAGCATGTAGTGCCCCTGTGGACTGCAGATGAGATATTGGCCAATATATGTGGAAATTGTGACACACTTTGCACAGTTCAGAGGTATACATATAAGCCCTTAGTGCAAAACATGCGTACCATGCCTGACAATATGGATGTAGACAGCCATGTAGATGGGTATAACACTTAACGACTGGTATACATTTGCCACCATAGTTATGCATTCACACACCCCTGTCTGGCCTGACACATAATGACTGCTGGTACAGGGGTGCCATGGCTACATACTACCCACTAGATATTGACATACATCTGTACAGCACCCCACTGCTCTGTCTGACATACATGACTTTTAAGGGAGGCCCGGCAGCAGTACATCTGGCAACTATATGCACATGATATCTCACTGGGTAAGTACACTAAGCTGCTAGGCATGTAACAATGTGCTGTGCAGGCTACAGGCAGACTGGCTCAACACTGGCCTACATCTCCTGTGGGGGAATGCACATGTACCTGCATATATAGCATGCTCAGCAGGCATGTTACAGCACAGGGTAAGATACACCTGTGTGAAAGTGCATAACCACAACCAATGTGAATGCAGTCACAGCCACATATGGTAAGCTAGCATAATATTACAGTATATGGACTATCTGTTCTACACCATCCTCATATGTGCCACAAACAGACTGACCCTACATATACTGGGCTGCTACACAGTGTGGTCTGATGGCTATCTGTGGTATGGAACATGTGTGTTTGGCCCTACAAACATGTACGCTAATATGGTACCATACAGTGGAGCAGCATGTCATGTCAGATAGGAGGGGAACAAGAACAATGACATCTACCACAGTCTGTACACAGGCTAAAGTAAATATTAACAATACACATACTGTCAACATTCACCATAAGTATGCAGACCTCAGTACTGTACAAACATCCACAGAATATCCAGGTTATGTCATGAAATATAACCCCTACTGTACATAATATGTGTAGCAGTCTGATATATCACTGGCTTGTTATCAGATATGATGACACTAATTATGGTGTACAGCACATATGCACCACTTCATGCAGACAAAGGTTGACAGAGGGGTGGCTGGAAGCGCATACACAGGGTCAATATTGACATGTTGCTGTGATAACCTCATACATTTACTGTTGTAATGGGGTTTGTTGCAACATATGTTCTATGAGGGATATGAAGTCAGTAACCATGACAGCTTTCACCATCTACAGACTGCAATCCGCACACCACCTTCTGCAGTCCACAGATAGATGCTCCATGGGTAGCACATGAAACCAAAGGCACAACACTGCCCAATCTGCAGATGACCCTGCAGATGGGGATTCCTCAGAAACATAGAACTGACATGGCAGGTACTGAGACATGTAGGACAGCCGCACACACACACACACACACACACACACACACACACACACACACACACACACACACACATACACACACTGTTAAACCAACATTACTCCAAATGCAGTATAGCAGCACTTACAGTCTGTAGTCAGGACAGGCACATCCCCCTCCTGTTTGTTGCCCTGTTTCCACGGTGTATGTTGTTAGAGGTAAATCCCCAGTCCATCTGAGATGCTGTTTGCCAAACAACATATCTAGTTCCTGCTCACAGTGAATGAAAAGGGCCAACATCACCATGATGTTCCTTGATATTGGAGTGTGTTTCCTTGCAATTGGCTATGGGAATGTTACCACAGCTGTTCCACATGCAATCAGCTAGAGGAGGACTGCAATTCGTGCAGAGGCCATCAGCATCACTAAAAATACACATGCTGCTGCCTACGCAAAGCAGGTGTAGGTCTCCACATCCACCAGAGTGGGAGTGGGAGAGGCAGACAGAGGCAAAGACATGTCAGGGAGGGGTGGAAGAGTAGAACTGAAGTATGTTTGTGTCACACACCTACCAGCACAGGGTATCAACCCCCTAACGACTATGTAGTGCTATCACAATTCTATGCAGTTATTGGATGCACCACATGGGTTACCTGTTGTAGAGCACTCAGAACATATATGTGATGGTGAGTGACATCCGCAACAGGGATACGGTAGCTATATGGTTGGTGATGTACACTTGCCTGTCTGCATGAACAGGTGCAAGCATCAGCACAGCCACACTTTCACAGGGATGCACACACATTGACATACT
The DNA here is from genome assembly GCF_019279795.1 of Protopterus annectens. Lineage (NCBI taxonomy): Eukaryota > Metazoa > Chordata > Ceratodontiformes > Protopteridae > Protopterus > Protopterus annectens. Next base: position 169,319,963 of record NC_056740.1, on the reverse strand, counting down.
TCGCAGAGCCAGGAGTACAACTCATCAGTAGTGGGATTGCCACAACACATCACTGTGCAGGTATCACATGCACCACATGGGTCATACAAAGGTTGTATGGGCAAAGGGCATGAGGAGGTGTCTGACAGCAGACAGCATGCTTCAGTATGCCAATGGGGGTTGTAGTGAGTGTGGATGTGAACATATGCACCATACAACATACACACACACACACACACACACACACACACACACACACACACACACACACACACACACACACACACACACACACACACACACACACACACACACACACACAGGGTGCCAATACTGACATGCATGGGTGCATGTCTGCATGGGTGTGTGGTGGTCAAATATGCCAGCAGGCTATACAAGGGTAGGCGATGGGTATACCTTGGCATCAGGCTACATGACAATGGTCTACATTGTGGCTCAGGGGTGTATTGTACCCCCATCCAGTCACCTGGCTGACTGTTGTGTGTGGTCAATGATGTGCATCACTTACCATGTATGTGTTCCTTAGTCCATGGCATGGATAGTGTCTGGGATATGCACATCTCCCACATGCACGTACAGTGACATGTGGAACTGTTCTTGGGGTGTCTGGCCCATGTTGTGAACACAGATTATCATCAGATGTGCCAGTCTTTCCCACCTGTGGTGGGAACTGGTAATGGCAGCAGTTTTACCCTGCACCTACATTGATAGCATGCTAACAGCATTCCCTGGTGTCAGTGGCATCTGTCCATACAGGGCATGTTATCAGGCATGGTATGTCTGTTGTGGGTCATATGTGATGGCACCACAGGTGTTGCAGGTGTCCATTGGGGAACATGGGGGAGATGCACTGTCTGCATGTATGTGCATATTGGACAGATGGACAGGGTAACATGCTCTCTGTAGCCCACTGCTATCACTCCATAGGTACTATCAGTGGCCAATATGTAGTGTACTACCCACATATTGACTGTTGTCTAGTCATGTGTGTGTGTATGAGACATGGGTTGAGAGTGTGCTCTGGGTAATATGGGGTTGCTAACTGTGATTGCCTGGCCTTGATGTCACATTTATGGGTATGGCTTTGCACCCCAGCTTCTCAGCTATTTCACATCTGTTATCCCTTTATGATGGACATTGTGATATATACTAGGGCCACCATATAAGAAATATGCAAAACCCACTCCACATTGGCCACAGGTGTCACACACTCACTACCATCCGTACACAGGTTACAAACACACACATGCACACCTGTCGTCTGGGAGTAGAACCCCTATCTAACAAGTTTATTACAGTACAGCACTACGCAGTTATAGTACATGCCATAGACATTATTGGAGTACTCTTTCCCCAAAGGTGTATTTTACAATGAATGACATCAGTAGGATTGCCAAAGTAAGGCATTTGAAATGTACTGCGAGTGACTAGCCTAAAATGCATTGCTCCCTAAACAGACAGTGACACAAACACACAAAACATCCACAACCAACATGTTTGAGTACAGAACCCCTAACAGAGATCTATATCACACTACAGCATGGAGCTGTTATAGGACACACCACAGACATTACTATAGAACTCCTTCCCCAAAGGTGTATTACACAATGAATGACATCAACAAGATTGCCAAAGTACAGCATTTGAAACGTACTGCGAGTGACTAGACTAAAATGCATTGCTCCCTACACCGACAGTGACACACACACAAAACATCCACAACCGACATGTGTGGGTATAGAACCCTTGACAGAGATCTATATCACACCACAGCATGGAGCTGTTACAGGATGCACCACAGACATTACTAGAGAGCTCTTTCCCCAAAGGTGCATTACACAATGAATGACATCAGCAGGATTGCCAAAGTAGGGCACTTGAAATGTATTGCGAGTGAGTAGCCTAAAATGCATTGCTCCCTACACAGACAGTGACACACACACAAAACATCCGCAACCGACATGTGTGGGTATAGAACCCCTGACAGAGGTCTATATCACATTACAGCATGGAGCTGTTATAGGACACACCACAGACATTACAATACAACTCCTTCACCAAAGGTGTATTACACAATGAATGACATCAGCAGGATTGCCAAAGTAGGGCATTTGAAATGTACTGCGAGTCACTAGCCGAAAATGCATTGCTCTCTACACAGATAGTGACACACACACAAAACATCCACAACCAACATGTGTGGGTATCGAACCCCTAACAGAGGTTGATATTGCACTGCAGCATAGAGCTGTTATAGGATGCAACACGGGGATTACTAGAGAACTCCTTCCCCAAAGGTGTATTACACAATGAATGACATCAGCAGGATTACCAAAGTAGGCCATGTGAAATGTCCTGAGTGTGACTAGCCTATACTCCATTGCTCCCTACACAGACATTGAAACACACACAAAACATTCAGAACTGCCAAGGGTGGGGGTGGAACCTTACCACAGTTCTAAATCACACTACAGCAGTACGCAGTTACAGGACAGGCTACAGAGATTACTGAGCTGCAACCTTCCCAGAGGTGTATTTATAAGTGGGTGACATCAGCAGCCTTGCCAAAGTTGAGTATATGAATTGTAAGGAGTGTGAGTACCCTAAAAAGCATTGTTCTCTATGCAGACAGACACACACACGCACACTTGCCATGTTTGAGATTAGAACACCTACCTAACTACTTTATCACACTACAGCAATACGCAGTTATAGGACATGCTACAGAGATCAGTGTGTCACAACCTTCCCAGAGATGTATTTCTAGGTGGGTAACATCAGCAGCCTTGCCAAAGTTGAGTATATGAATTGCAAGGAGTGTGAGTACCTAAAAATCATTGCTCTCTACACAGACAGGGTCAGACAAACACACACACACACACACACACACACACACACACACACACACACACACACACACACACACTTGCTATGTCTGGGATTAGAACACCTACCTAACTACTTTATCACACTACAGCAGTACACAGTTACAGGATGCACTACTGAGATTACGGAGCTACAGCCTTCACAGAGGTGTAATTCTAGGTGGGTGACATCATCAGCCTTGCCAAAGTTGAGTATATGAATTGTAATGAGTGTGAGTACCCTAAAAAGCATTGCGCTCTACACAGTCAGAAACAGACACACACACACACAAATGCACACTTGCCAAGTCTGGGATTAGAACTCCTACCTAACTACTTTATCACACTACAGCAGTACGCAATTATAGGTTGTGCTATGGAGATTACTGGGTTACAACCTTCCCAGAGGTGTATTTCTAGGTGGGTGACATCAGCAGCCTTGCCAAATTTGAGTATATGAATTGTAAGCAGTGTGAGTACCCTAAAAAGCATTGCTCTCCACACAGTCAGACATGCACACAAACACACTCACCAAGTCTGGGGATAAAACTCCTGCCTAACTAGTTTATCACACTACAGCAGTATGCAGTCATGGGATGCACCACAGAGATTACTGGGCTACAACTCTCCCAAAGGTGTATTTCACATTGGATGACCTCAGCAGGCTTGTCATAGTAGGGCTATGGGGAGGGAGGTGTGTGCATGAGCCATGACCCATTCATCTAGGGGTTGACACACCACATGCAGGCACACATGGGGTCTAATGTCACAGTTATGTGTATACAGCTGCTAGATGACTACTTCCTTGTGCAGTCATGTTGCACAACTGGCACGTGCACCACATAGACTGTAATGCTGACAGATACTGGTGGCCAGTATCTGCATTGAGTGACATCTGCACCTCATGTGTTTGAGTCCCTTTGGCTGTGTGCTGGGTGGGGCAGGCCTGGATGGCTCCTTGTCACAGTCACCCTCTTCCATACATCTATGTACATCTACCTTTGGCTTATTATAGTGTGTTGTCCTGACATATATGTCTGTATTCCTATCCACTGTGTGTGCAAGTCATGAGTGGTGCATACTGATGAGTGTCTGCACTTACAATTGCAACTGCCAGATATGTCTGGTCCACTGATGTTTGTAGTCATGGCCTTCATGTGTTTAAGTGTCTGAGCACGCCCAGTATGACCTTTCATTACATTGTTGCCAGACATTGCCTTCATTTCTCTGTGTGTGAGCATGCCCCATATGATCTTTCAGTATGTTGTTGACTGACATTGAATTTCTCTGTGTGTGAGCATGCCCAGTATGGCCATCTGCATTGAATGTGTGAATCGTGTCCAGGTAGTTTGTGCTGCAGTGCTGACCTTTGTGTTGTACACCGACAGGTAGCAAGCTGTCTCTGCAGGGTATCCATCGATCATTTGGCTTTGACTGTTACTACATTTCTGCATAGCAATGGGGGGGTACACCTGACTGTTTCTACATTTCTACACAGGGTTGAGGGGGCACACCTAACTGTTATTACATTACTATGTAGGATGCGGGGCAGCACCTGACTATTTCTACATTTCTACACAGGGTTGGGGAGGGCACACCTGACTGTTATTACATTACTATGTAGGATGTGGTGGGCACACGTGGCACTTGTACACTTTTGCTATGACTGTACTGGTATTCCAGGTACTCCATTTCATTCTGTATTGCTAACTATCATGCTGACTACAGGCATACCAGTGTACTACAGATCATGGCTTTGGTTGCCCTACATATTATTGTCTGACATCCTACCCTTCAGAACTAACATCCCACTGCCTGCCCTGCTGTGGTCTGTCTGTGTAGGTCTGTGGTGGAGGTTAACCATAGCCATCATTCTGGGGCCATGACACAGGCTCTGTTTGGGTTTGTCTACACCTGTCCTGCTGGCTGAGACTGTTGTTGGGTATGTGAGCCATCCTGACTGGCATGTGTGGGTCATATGGACACACATGTCACTCAGCAACAGTTCCTGCAGTGGGTTTTGTCACCCTGTGTAATACTGGCTACTATGGTGACTCTTGTATGTGTTACAGATGTCATGGTGCCACATTGGGTGTCTACTGTCTGCTGCCATAACATTCAGCCACCCAATTTCCTTTTATGCTCACATCCATACCATAGCTACAGATAACAACACATTCAACTCCATTTGGCAATTGGTAGGATGATTGACTTACCTTGAGGGTATGCCAGACTTGCAGATGGTGCTGGAGGGCTGCCTATGTTGGATGCACATAGTACACTCTCTATACATGGTTGACCACAGGCAGTGTCATGTTTGGCATCCCTTTTACTGTATGTGCAAGTCAGAGAGAGGTGTCATTCCCTGGGTCCCTACTGTGTCAGTGCATGTGCTATGCGCTGCTTCTTTGCCAAGGCCAGGGCATACTGGGCACGCCTCCTTCTGCCTACTGGGGCAGGCTCAGGTTGTTCCTCCTCTGGGTCACTCTGTGCCTGTGCAGGCCTTGGCATTGGTGGGGGGCTGTGTGGCCCTGCCCCATGCTGTTCCTGCTGCAGCTGTTTCTGCAGGATCATATTGTGTAGCATAGCACATACCATAACAATTTGGGCACATGTAGCTGATGAATACTGTAAGGCTCCACCGGATGTGTCTAGACACTGGAACTGTGACCTGAGCATCCCAAACACACGCTCTATTATATGTCTGGCCTGTGCGTGTGCCTCATTATGGCATTGTTGTTTGGATGTGTGTGCATTTCTGATGGGTGTCATCAGCCATGGCTCCAGTGTGTGCCCAGCATCCTCCACTAGGTGACCGTAGGGGATGCCCCCATTGGCAAATCTCTGGTACAGCTGTGTCAGATGCCATATGTGGAAATTGTCATAGCTTCCAGGGCAGCCAGCACACACATTCATTATAATGCCCTGGGCATCACATACAACCTGGCAGTTGATGGAGGGGATGCCCCTGCGGTTGATGTAGGCCCTACTCTGCTCACTGGGTGGTGCTTTGATGCATATGTGCATGCAATCTATAGCACCCACTACCTCAGGTGGAAGAGATGCATATTGCTGGTCAACACCTCACGGGTGTTGAGAAAATATACGTGGTCACTGGCATGTGCTGACATGGCATCCAGGAAATGGTGGAATACTCTGGATGCTGATGTCTGTGAGATCCCCATGATATCCCCAATTGTGCTTTGGGAGGTACCTGTGGCTAGTATACCTAGGCCTATACATACCTTGGTATCCACGGGGATGGGTTCCCCTCGGTCAGTTTGGTGTGTCAGGTGTAGCCGGCACAGCTCAACAATTTGCTGTAGGTGGTCTCTGTCCACCCTATAGCGCTCCACTATCTCCAGCTCATGTAGCCCCTGGTAGGTTACCCTTGGTCTGTACACTCTTCTCCGTCTCCTCACTGTGGGTTGTTCGGCAGCATTCACATCCTCACCACCCTCAACGTCTTGCACATATTGTTCTATGTTGCCTGCTGCCGCTCTTCGCATTTTGTAGGTTTGTTTGTTAAAATTTCCCCGCTTGTATACACTGGTGGTGCAGAGTGTGGGAAAAATCAAAGGGGAAGGTGTTTGCTTAGTATATAGTAGTGTTCTGGGCTGGAATAGTCTGCTACCTGTGTAATTGGCTGATTCTGATACAGTTCACCTGCCAGCTACGCTAGTTCTCCTTGAATACCTTCCTACTGCTGTTTTCCCTTCCCATTGCCTCCCAGTTTAAGCCCATGTGCTCAAATGTGCACACTGCTGCTATTTCCAGGTTTAACTTCCTTTTTCTTGCTGTAAAACCCGGTGCATGACGTGCACACCCACTTATGCTTTGTAACGAGTGCTAGGCAGGTTTAGCCACACCCCCTAGTTTAGCTGTGCTAAGCTAGGAGCAAACCCGAGCCACAGGGCTCCAGTCCACTTACAGTATGCCTGACACTCCCCCCCCCCCCAGGATGTCACCTACCTCCTATGCTTGCACACAGCTATTCATACTCTTACACTGTTGGGACCTGACTCACATGCTGGGGTAAACTGGGAGTCACTAATTTTCCCTTCATTTGCATAAGATTGCCTGCTAATGCATAGTTACATGTGTCACACTGAACCTCCCCCCTTAGCAACCACTACTCACTGGCCATGTTGTCCTCTGTCTGCCATTGACTTGCATGGCAGAATAGTGATTTTAGTTAGAATGCTTATTTTAGGTTTATTTTGTTATTTTCCCCCCAATCCCATTTGCGCTCCACTGCCCTATGCTTAAACAGCCGAGATCGGCTAAAAAAATAAAGTTGATTTTTTTAAATTTTTTTTGTATTGTTTGCAATGCCAATGGCCTCATACTTGGTCACTGGCATGCTTCCTCAATGATATGCAGCCTTTATTTGGAGCTGTCATAGCTCCGTTTTGGATTTTGCAGAAATGTACTCGGTTACTAACAGAGTACATTTCTGCAGATAGCACTAGTCTTGTACGGACTGTTGCAAGCTTCGTGGATTGCAAAATCACCTCATTTGCATGGATTTCACCTACAAATGGGGTGATTTGCATACCAGGGCTTAGTCCGTGCAAGATTAGTGCAGGAGCGCTTGTGCACGCCCCTGCAGGCTGTTCCTGGATCGCACGGCAGACATATTGCCTGCGTGGGCTCCTGCACCAATCTTGCAAGCTTTTGAGAATCCAGGGGACAGATTTTACTGTTACAGAAGCATTCAGGCTAACAACAGTCGTTCATTAGGATTTAAGATCAAGTAACTATAAAATGTATATATATAAAATGTATGCTAGCCCAGTAAAACTATCACATCACTTCTATGTTCCAATATTTTCCAACCTTAATCTGTGAAGGTTTAGACAAAATGTTTATGAGGGGGATAAGGAGAATAGCACAGAGAAGGGAAAAACGAGGTGAATTGATTAGCAAACAGCAACGAAAAGCAGGACCATATCAGAAGAGATTGGTAAAGACTGGGTGGTTCAGTGGTGCAGTGGTTAACATTGTCAGCTCACAGCAAGAGGTTCTGTGGTTTGATTTTTGGCTGGGGTTCCTTCTATGTGGAGTCTGTATATCTTCCCTGCATTTACTCTGATTTCCTCCCACATTTCAAAGACATGCATCTGGAGTGTTTATCCCCGGGCCTATGCTGAAAATAGGCTCTGTCCTAGTCGGACTTTCCCAGTCAATAAATACATTATGTTAGTGACTGGATTTTCCTGGGTCTTTTCAAGTCTATATATTAAGCAACTAACGTTTTCAGAAAGACTACTGAAAAGTATTTTTGTTGATAAGAGACAGGAATAGCCAGGAATGAATAGAACAAAATGAAAAGAGAAACAGGAGCTCAAAGTGAAGAGATTATTTTACCTCAAAAGATATGCTACATAAAATGTCGACTATGTTTTTAGGTTTACTATTACCTCTGCCAACACATTCACAGACACACATGCTCACATGTGCACATGCCCACACACACACACACACACACACACACACACACACACACACACACACACACACACATGCACATACCTTTAAGCACGATGGTAAAACTTTAAGCTACAGACATACACACATTTATAGGCACAATAGTAAAAGATTAAAACAGAGGGAACTGTAGCAGCCATAATCTGTTTGCCTGAACTGATAAATACTAGGAAGCATTACTTTCAGTGGATGCACTTGTCAAAACCATGGACTAAAACTAAATGCCAAGAAATGTGTAATCATATTCATTGGCAAGTTTGACTCTCCTTGTAACTGTCACATTGACAACAAACATACATCTGAAAATTGATCCCATACTCAGAGAATTGGGAGCATATGTCAACAATGAATAGTCCTTTGATCACCGTGTATCCACTATTGCAAGGAAGTCCCTTTTCCTCACACAGCTTATATTCAAATATATGACATCCAGGTCCAGGAGTGTAATCATTCCACTGTACTCGATACACATCAGACTGATCATTGAGTATAATGTCCTTTTTATATCCACTTGTCCAAACACTTGTCACAACTGGAACAACCACAATGCTTATTCACTAAGAAAATCAAAGGCCTAAATCATAAAAACTGTATAGACCATCTCAAAGCCTTATCCCGCTTTTTGGTATCATACAGACTACTGAAAGGTGACCTCTGTCTCATATATACAGCCTCAACAGACCCTAACCTGTCAGACCTATTCCACATTCTCAAGTCCAATGGTAGCATAAATACTCACTCAAAAGATCTTAATTTCTCCTGCAACATAAATAGAACATATTGGGAGATAGGAATGTATCACAGAGAATTCCACTTCTATGGAACTGTCTTCCACTGAAAAAGCAAAGTTCTCTTATGCTATTCAAATGTAATTTGGATGAATGAATGGATAACTACAAATTCATCCCTGATTTAGTACCCTTGTCCTTAACTGACAGGAGCAACATGTAAATGTCTCAGCATATCCTTATTCTGTTTCTTGGTTATTTGTACATAAAATAAAAAGGCTAAAAACTATCATGGGAATGTAAGGCTGGGCATCTTAAGATCTTCACAGATCAATAGCCTAGTAAGTACATATGAACCCATGAACCTATGTTTTCACCTATGTTCATTATCTGAGGTCTTTATAAGCAGTACATATTATATAGGCCTGTTAACTTCTGTATACCTTCCTGTTATTCTTGAAAGCTAAACAGATTTTATGAAGGTAAGGACTCAGTTTATACACTGTAACCGAATGAGCAGTGTAGCACTTATAGGTTCATATGTTCATAGGTAAATATTAGGTTATCTGCCCTTGTGGGCCTTTGTAAGCCTAGTCAGTTTCCCTTTTTGTGCTTGAAATAACCTGTTCCATTGGGTTATAGATTTCCTTACCCATCCAATGGTTGATAATTATATGTTACCTCTAATAAGAATAAATGGCTTCATACCATAGATAATTTGAGGGGACCCGTGCGTGGGAGCTACATTTGTCTACTAGTAGTAGTCCTGAAGTAAATTTTCTGTTTCCCATCCCTAGATCTAAGTTGCACTTGAAAATGGACAGGGATGAATTTTGTTTTATGTGGATGAGGAGTCTGTTCCATAGCACCTATATCCTCTGTGAACTATACCTGTCCCTTCAAACCATCCTGTTGATGTTGCAGAAGAGGTTTAGATCCCTAAACCAAGTATTTCTGATCCACTTGACTTGCTAATGTGCAGTAAATCCATCAGTAATTGGTTGGAGGATGCCTTGTATGCCACACACAGGTCACCTCTTAGTAGTCTGTAGGATACCATGTATAGTTCTGGGCTTTGAGTCAGTCTATGCCAGACATTTTGTTTAGGTCTTGTATCCTTTTAGTAAGGTATCTCTGTGGGCATTCCAGTTATTATATGCAGATTGCTCATATAAAGCCAAAAAGAAGGAAAATGCCAATTAAATATTTGGCATTGAAGACTGGATTAGAGTCCTGGTTTTACATCAGACTAAGAGTATTTCAGTCTATTGCATAAACTGTTGACATATTCTTTCTCCAGCTTATGTGTTATATTTCTTTAAAGTTAAGTGTGTTGTGTAACAATTCCATAGGAATACAGATTTTGAGTGACTGACTGCTAAAGGTTTTGCAGTTTTAATACTTCATATGCCTATCACAATATGCCTGTGCAGCATTTTCACATAAAATCTATTTTTTTTTTTTTGCAACATTGCAACAAGACTATTTAAAAAGCAACCAATGCATTAATAACTGTAAAGAAATAGCAACAATATATAAACTGGCAAATAATAATGACAATAATGATAATAATCACACCCTATAAGTTGTATGTATAGAAAATTTTAATAAATATATTTGAAAAGACTGATAATGCAAATTAGTATTGTTTCTGATTAGCCATATTGTGAAAACATCACATAAAAATCAGAAGTAAGTTTAGATATGTCCATCTTTACAAGAGTGTACCAGTACTAGTCATATAAAAATATACCTTAAATCTCAAAAAAGTCCCACGATTGTATGATGTGATTACTGCTTGTTACGTAATGGAGCTGATAGAAATTATTTCTGATTTTATATAGGGCCAAACTGTTGTCCTAACATAGCACATAATCCATTATATATGCTATTACTGACAAGGTATTCAAGACTATTCTACTGTGAATCAATATACAGTGTTGTCACAGTTGAATATTGGAGAAGCCAAAGTTGATATTTATTTCATAGATTGGCAAGGCAAGTGTGATTTTCTACAAAATGACGCTCAAGCAGTAAATGAGACTGACTAGCCACCAAGATAAAGTTTTGCACATTTTTAAAAAACATAGAGCAAGGGACACCATAGAGCAAGGGACACCCCAAAACTTGTGGTGAGAGACATATTATTTTCACTGCAACTCATGCATTCATTTTTCTTGAGATTCCAGTGCACATCAGATATGAGCAGCAGTATTTTTTTCAAATACATATGGTGAGCTCTGGATTCTAGGGTATAAACCTAGCAAACAGTGCCACTGCCAGCAGAAGATATATGTGTATGTATATATATATATATATATATATATATATATATATATATATATATATATATATATATTTGTATCTGGCTTATGCTTATGACGGTCAGCCCATTAACTCATTCATCTGACTCTCAATATCTTGGGATATTCTTATCCCTGAGTTCCAGTAATGCAGGATATTGGGAGCATTTGGCAAGATCCATTTCTTTAAGGCATTATTTAATGGAATTAGGAGATTTTTTTTTAATATTCTCAACTCTTCCCCAACTGAAGACAGCATTAGGTGTAATGCATACCATGCTGAGTTTAGTGCACGCAAGTACCCCAAGTTAGAGTGTGTGCATTCCTTGATAGTCTTGCCTCCATATTGTCACAAGTGTGAGAGCTGCAATTCTGGGCCATTGCCTAGCTAAAGTTCAACCAACACCCTTCCCCCAGCATAAGAGAGCCTGAACTGGCTGCCCCGTCCCCTCTCCGTTGAACTAGGGTAATCTGGGGCATAGTCTGGGCTCATGCTTTCATGCTGCAAGCTGATGGAAATGCCTTTTTATAAGAAAGGATTTCAGCCAAATTCTTAAAATATGCCCAGCTTAGTGGTCAGTCACTAAAACATGTACTAGAAAATAGGAATCGCTTGTGAAAATTGAATGCAAAGGTTAGAATTCTGTTTAGATAAATATATAAGCATGATAGGCACTGATCTAAATGAGATACTCTTTTTCTCTCATATGGTGCGACTTCAAAGTGAGAATATATGGTTTACTATCAAATGGATGTTCAGACTTTGTTCGATTCACATTAGTCCGAATTGATCCATTTGGTCGAATTGAAAGAATGAATGCTGAAATGTAGAAATGTACAACAGCGAATTCAATACAACATTCGCTGTTGTGACTTTCTACATTTTCATGCAGATCACACTATAGTGGGGATCGGGAAATATACCCTTTCCCTCACTAAAGTGTAATCTCTGAGTTTGTTTATCTAAGTAGCGGGGGGGCACAGCCTCCCTGAAAACACGTTGTTCACTGTGTATTGGAGAGTGATTCTGTTTGTGGATGTGTGGTGCATGTTCAAATTTTGTCGAATTCGAACATTCACCACTTCTGCATTCGACATTTGTGTTATTCGCTGAATGTGGTTTTCATTTCTGTGGTAAGTAGAATTGATAGTTCACATGAAGTGTGATCTGTAAAATGATAGTAAACTGGAATGTATAAGTAAAGGGGTATATGGGGCATAGCTCTCTACATTAGAGGTTGGAAGGGTGCATACATAATACATACAGATATTGCAACCACAGGCATTAATGCAATTCTAGCCTTCCAATATAACAAAATACTTGTTCCCATAATTAATTTGTCCAGGCTGTTCTTAAAAATATTTGAACTAGTACTTGCTTTAATGTAATTTGGTAGTCTATTCCATGCATCAGCTGCTCTGTCAGAGAGCCAATCAGTACACTTCTCTTTCCTATAGAATCTTCTGCATAGGTTGTCTGATGATTCTCTACTACTTTTTGATAATCCCAAACATTCCCAATGGTAGTTGTCTCTAAATGCCCTATATGGTTTGCTATCACATATTCGATTGTCATTTAGACGATCGAATATACGCGAAAATCATTTTCTCGAACTGCGAATTCTATCACCACAATGTCGAAGCTGACATGAGTGAACAGCCACTATTGGCAGTCTCAACATTAGCAGTGCAGATCGCACTATAGTAGGGATCGGGAAATGTACCCTTACCCTCACTGTAGTGCGATTTCAGAGTTTGTATATATAAGTAGGGGGGCTTGCCCCCCTGCAAACATTGTTAGTTGTGGGCAGATGTGAGCATTTCAGCAAAGTCGTATTCAACATTGTTGAAATGCTCCGTTCGATATTTCGGTTGCTCGGTGTTTTGATTTCCGACAATATTTGTCAGAAATCGCGTTCGTCTAAATGACGTTTGCAAATATGATAGTAAACCACCCTATATACCTGAATAAGTTCTCCTCTTAAATATGTACTGTATATATGAGACACTGTACAAGTTCAGACATTTTAGTCTTTCAAAATAACTTAAATTTTCACATCAATGGATGCCCTTGGTACATTTCTGCTGTACTCTTTCCATTTACTCATGCTTGTTTTCTTATACGGTTTCCATATTGTTACTCCATACACAGGTTTGGGTTTAATGTAATTAACAAACAATGACATCATCATTTCTGACTTCCTAGACTTTATAAATCTTTTTATACAACTTATAGTTCTATAACTATCATTAACCAATTGGTTGATATGATTAGAAAAACTCAAAGGTGGATCTACCAAGGTCCTGAAATTAAGTTACTGTTTCAATCACTGTGTACCATATTAAATATTCACCTTTCTATTTATGTCTTTCAAATCTCATGTGCTTAGTATTTGATGGATTCATCAGCATATTATTCTCCTTTGCCCAGATAATCAATTTAGTCAAGTTCTTTTGCAGATATGCCTTATTTATAACGCATGTAATCAGTTTACCCAATTTCAAGTCATCTACATACAGACTGTAGAATACCTCAGATGAAAAAGATAGATCTGAAAGATACAATCTAAAGAAGTATGGGCCCTGTGGGATAACCTGACTGTAAACAAGAATTTCACCTGTTCAGTTGCTGTCCTATTTATAAGTCATACAGATATCCATCTTATCAAGAGTACATCAATACCCAATTGTTCTAATGTATTGGTCAGTCTTTTGTGTATGGCCCTGTCAAATGGTGAAATTAAATCCATATAAATTACAACACAGCACAATTTTTCATTCATAGCTGTTATTACATTGTTAAAGAACATCATGTTACAGGTGGTAATAGATCTGTTTTCAACATGCTGATATATGGTTTCAAATCCCAATCTTTCCAGTTCTGACAATAATGCATCCAATTTAACCCTCTCCATTATTTTTCCACAACATGAAAGTAGACTTAAGGGTCTGTATGACTGGGTTTGTCCTAATCCCCTTTCCCTTAAAGACAAGTTTAATAAGCGCATGTCTCCAATCATGAGGAATCTCCCAATATTTATAAGACCTAGGAAATAATATACATAATGGTACTGCAAATTCTTGCTGAAGTGTTCTCAGGTCGTTATCATTAATTCTGTCTCCTCTATGTACTTTGTTTATATCCAGTTTGCATAGTACTTTTTCAATATAATCTAATTTGATTTCAGTATCTTGGGTTACCTGGATGCCACTATGGCAACTTATCACCCTCTTTGTGGAGTCAAACTGTTTTGCATAAGATTGTATAAATATATCTTATGCAAACAGTTTATCAATTTTCATGTCTTTACTCCTTCCACATATTAGATGTATTGATAAAATTGTTCCCTATTATGCTCAATATCTTTTTATAAATTTTCTTCAAAATTTTCCTTGTTCTTGTCTCAGACTATCCTTAATTTGTTTGCCTTGCTTGCTTATATCAATTTTTAAAGTTGCAGTTCAACCTCTTTTCGTTTCTTATATTTTTTGTCTCTCACCTTAATCAAGTATCTCATTCTTTTGAAAATATATCCTCCTGACGTTGTATGCCTAGATCATGATGTTAAAACTTTTTTTTTTGCATTCAAATGAAAACTTTCTACATTCCTTTTGCAGGTTTTCCACTGAATGCATCACTGTAATTAGTTTTACATAGTAATTGTTTTGCTTCCATATAATCTCTTATTAATCTTCTGTGTATTGGTTTAGATTTCAGTGTGGCAGAATTATCTAGCAACAAATTAACCTTTATAACCCCATGATCACTGCTCATCAACAGTGGTAAAACTTGACAAAAATAACAATAATTTCTTTAAGAACACAATGTCTAATATGTTGCATTCCCTGGTAGTTTTTTTACAATCAGAAGCAACTGTTGTTCCTGTACATACATTCATAGGTACATAGGTTCATAGGTGTGTACTAGGCTAATGACCCTGAAGCCTTTACAAGCCTAGCCCATAGGATTACACTGGCATCGTACCACCCAACCTTAGTTCCCAGTGCCTCTGTCAAGTAGACATGCTGGAGTGATCCCCGGGTGAATTTTCTAGTTCCCATCCACTCATCAAGATTTCTCTTGAAGAGGCCCAGTGAGGTGCTGTTTGACATGTATGGGATGTCTATTCCATAGCATGGGCAGTCTCTGGGTTATGAACATATTCCTCCAGCATGTTCTGTTGATTGTGGTAATGAGGTTGAGGTCTCTGGAGTGTGTGGTGTGGAGGGATTGGGATTTCTTTAGATATGGCATTTCTAACAGAGCTGGGTCAGACATGGCTTTGTAAGTCAAGCAGAGATTGGCTCTAAGTAGGCAATATGAGACAGTGAATAGTTGGAGTTTTTGGGACTGTCCGTATAGGACAAGTGTTTAAGGCCTAGGATTCTCTTTGTGAGTTACTTTTGCGGCCTCTCCAGTTGTCGCAGGTGTCTAGTAAGTTACATGCCAAATGGTGCATTGTACTCGATGATTGGTCTAATGAGGGAAGAGTAGAGGGAGACAATGCCCTCTTCCTGGACGCAAAACCCTTAATAATGAGATGTGCCACACAGAAGGACTTTCTGACCACAGTGGCAATGTGGTGGTCAAAAGAGAGGTTGCTGTCAGCCTGTGTTCCCAAATCTCTTCTAATGCCTTCTGTGTTCAGTGGACTACCATCAATGTGGTAGTTCATGGGAACCGGGTTTTTCCCAAAGGAGATGACGACACATTTTTTTGGCATTGAGCTTAAGGCCATGGTTCTGACACTAGTCGTTGGTCTCAGTAAGGCCTTTCTGTAGGATGTCAACATCACTTGGGGAGTTAATAATAGCTTCCAAATAGCAATTATCTATGAACTTTGTCAGCCAGAGTCCCTTCATGTTTGCCTGGACTTCAGAGAAGTAGATACCAAACAGGAGAGGACCCAGGACTGAACCCTGTGAGACTCCACTCGTGACTGGTTGGCAGTCTGACTTGGAGTCAGCTACTTTCACACTATGGGTTCTATCTGTGAGATAGTTTGCAACCCACCTAGTGATATAGGGGATGATGTCTAGCTTAGTGAGTTTTTCTGATTCCTGAGTGGGGAATGGTATCAAAGGCCTTGGCCAGATCAAGGTAGACTGTATGAACCACCTTGTCTTCATCCACAGCTCTGGTGACTGACTCAAAGAAGTTGAGCAAGCATGATCTACCCTTCACAAAACCAAACTGCGTGGGATCCAAAGTTTGGAGATTCCCTACATCCTTATTTATTATACCTGTGAATAATTTCCTTACTAATGTTGTTGAATCAATCTTATTCCAGTCTGTTTCTGTTAAATTTAAGTCCCCTGCCACTATTATTCCTCCCTCTTGTGTTTCATGCAAGAGATTATGAATTCCTCTATGTCATCAGCACTTTACTTTGGTGGTGTATCCACTCCAACAATTGTTATATGTTCTAAGGTTGTCTTTATTGTCACAGTTACACAGACTATGATAATGGTGTTATCACTGAACATGTAATAATCGCAAGTCACATAACTTTCTTTAATCCCTATCATAACACCTCCACCTAATTTTTTTTTTGTTAGAATGTCTACTACAGTAAAAACATGTATACCTTGACAGAATTGGTTTCCAGTCATTGTTCTTTAATTATGTTTCATGAACAATAACATCAATTTTATGGGAACAGTGCATATTTTCCAATAAAAAAGTTTTATTATTAATGTTCCTAGGATTAACAACCACAAAGATGCATGACCTGGCAAAAATCCTGCCTTATGTTTATCAAATATTACAAAATATCTGCTGCAAAAATTATCTTCCCTGATTTTGACAAATTCATGCCATCCTATCTAAATATATGTGTGGCTAAAATTAGGCTGGGATGTTCTACACATTTCCATTTTTTAAAACGTGACTTTTTTTCATGTAGGTATTTACCAAAAAAATCTTTTCTTCCATGGTGGCATGACTCTCCTTTTTATATGTGATCTGTGAAAAATGCATGCTAACACCTCTACATGCTGTGCTGTCTAAGAGGGCTGTAAGTTCCCTACTAACAGTCAGAGAGTCCTTGTAGATGAGAAAATTTGTACCAATATGAATAAAAACAGATCCGTACTTCCTTTCATTAAGGCATTCTAAGGCCTGCCTCTCATGTTCTATTTTGCTTCTGGAAAGCATAACACTATTCAATGTTCATTATCTTCTCTGCAAATGTAAGTGTCAGTTTCTTTAATAACTGAATCTCCAATTACAAGGATATCTTTTCTGATGCAATCTGAAGAATCTTCAATTTCTAATTCACCAATATCTGTTCTATCAATTGTTACAAAGGAATGATCTTCTTCACCATTAGTCTTATTAATCCCACAGTTTTCATTGCTTATTACATTTACAAGCATATAATTCTCATCTAGCTGGCCCTGTACATCCGCAGCTTCAGCCATGTTGTCAACGTCTGTCTTCCTCCTCTTTTTTCTTGCAGTAATGTTCTTCAATCCTTCCACATTCAGTTCTGATTTATTACTTTTCACCTGCACTTTGTCTATTGTTTTCTACTTCTCTTGGGAAAAATGATGCTTTTTTCTGTAAACCTGAGGGTTTTTCGATAGAAAAATGTTATCATTCCTTGCAATCTTTTTGTTGTACAACAAAGCATTGTCCTTTTTGATATATATATCTGTTTGCTTTACAGATGTGTATCCATTTCTTTTTCTTCTTTATTTGTTATGAATTTTTTACTTTCTTTCTTTCTTTTTTTTATTTCCTTCTATATGATCTGAATCCTCAGATTGCTGAATACTTGTATTCAGAATTCCAAAGTTTTCAGTGGCATTATCTTCTTTCATAGGGCTTGAGTGGTCTTTACAGACAATGGATACATTCTTTTCTAAATGTGTTCTATTTGCTCTTTGCCTAACATTATTTATCTCATCAGTCCAGTCATTAATATACGTAACAACAGTTCTCCAAGCCATGCCAATTGAGGAAGTGGAATAGTCATCAGTAAGTCTAGATTTATTACTAATAATGGTAAGCAAATCATCCAATGTTTGACATAAGGAACACAGATCACCAGTGTTATCAGGTGTTACCTTTAAATATACATAACATTTATTGTACTTTACAAGGTATTTGTGTTTTAGCAAGTCATTACTGACATACTCATTTAAGGAATCCATATTCAGCTGCAAACGAATAAAAAAATTCTAAATCGGTTACCACAGAATTTAAAGAGAATTTAATCAACTTCTATGAGAAAAATCACGCAAACAATATACAACTAAATATTAACTCGAGTACACTAAGTGTAGTAAATTAAGTAAAGTAAGGATAAGAATTACTCCCTGAACTTTTTGTATCTTTATTTTTTTCAGTTAAGTCGGTATCACATTTGCACATTACAAGTATCATTTCAAGTTTTGTAGCAACAGGGTACACTCTAGAACAAAAACAAAGCTGAAGAAAAGTATTATATTTCTGTACATTAGAACTAATAAACTAAATGAACTAACAAACCTAGCAGAAATGTATTATAATTCTTAACTCTGCCCACATGTTAACTTCTGAAGAGTAAAGGCGTCTGTGCTTAATGGGAGAAGCTGATCAACAGCCCTTGATGGTAAGAAATGGTGACTGATTTGTACTAATGGTAGGCTGACAGCTGAACACTTAGAGATTAAAGATAAGGGAATGGATTTTTTGTTTCAATTTAAGAAAAAATTAATATACAGATAAAGAAGGAAAATGGCAGTTTGATTTTTTAGTGCAGGACACAAATGGGTTGTCCAGATGCCTCTGTTAAGGAGTATCAGAAGTGGCTAAGAAGGAAACAGTATTATACATTTTTATCTATGAGTAAAATAATTTAAAAAAGTAAAGAATATTTCCTTGCTCCATAGAAAAAAATAATAAAAAAGAAAGTAACATTGTTTTTAACAAAGCAGTTTAAAGTCAGCTTACCTGATCATAGTGAGACTCAGGGTCTAGACGTAGCTCTGGTGACCCCTTGAGTGACTCCCAGGGATAACTATGGTATGTACTTAACAATCAGTTTAAGAGCAGCTTAATACATTTGACATATGCAAGTGACACAGGCAGAAATGCATGCATTTTCAACACTGTGGCAGTATACATCCATTATGGGTGGGTTAATAGAAGATTTACAGTATCTGATGCACAGCTAAAAAAGCCAATCAGCAGTATGGTAGCCTTGAGAACCTGTCATGGAAGTAGTAACATAGATAGAACAAATGGATTACATGGTTAGCAGACAGATATGCAAATCTATTGGTGGTAGGGAGGATTCAAACAGGACTAAAAACAAAACTGTGTGTGTTTTTTTTTTACTTTTATTTCAGGGAGGGATGCTGTCATAGGTTCATAGGTTCATAGGTTCATGGGTTCATACTAGGCTATCTGCCCTAGGGCATTTATAAGCCTAGCCAGAGTGTGGCTTTCACCACCCATTTTAAATTAATTTTGCTATGCCCTTTTTCGAGGTTAGTATACTGTGCCTCTGTCTAACAGTGACACAGAAGTGATACCCAGGGTAAACCTATGATCTCCCATCCACTCATCAAGATTCCTCTTGAAGAGAGTCAATGAGGGACTCTGCCTAACCTGGACTGGGATTTTATTCCAGAGTGAAGGGAGCCTCTGGGTTATGAATCTGTCCCTCCAGCATGTCCTATTTATTTCAGTGCTGAGGTTCAAGTCTCTCGAGTGCGTAGCTTGATGGGATTTGGATTTTCTGAGGTGCAGCATGTCCATTAATTCCGGGTTGGACATGGCTTTATACGTCAGGCACAGATCGCCTCTGAGCAGGCAGTATGCCACTGAGTAGAGCTGGAGTTTCTTTAACCGGGTAGCATATGGCATCTGTTTGAGCCCTTTGATCCTCTTGGTGAGGTACTTTTGGGGTCTTTCCAGTTGCTGCAGGTGTCTGGTAAAGTACATCCCTAAAGGGGCATTGTACTCAATTATGGGCCTGATGAGGGATGAGTAAAGAGGCACGATGACCTCCCCTGATCTAGATGTGAATCCCTTCATGATTAGGTGGGCTATATAAAATGTTTTTCTAACCACTTTGGCCACGTGGTTGTCAAATGAGAGATTGCTATCAACTTGGGTCCCCAGGTCCCTAATTACTTCTTCTGTACTTAATGGATTACCACCTATGTGGTAATTTGTGGGAACTTTGTTTTTGCCAAAGGGGATGACTAAACACATTTTTTGGCGTTTAGCTTGAGGCCATGGCTCTGGCACCAGTTGTCTGTTTCTATGAGGCCCTTTTGGAGGATGCTTGTGTCGGCTGAAGAGTCGATTATGGCGCCCAGTTTGCAGTCATCTGCAAACTTGGTCAGCCACAGTCCTTCCGTGTTGGCCTGTACCTCCGAGAAATATATACCGAACAAGAGAGGTCCCAGGACTGAGCCTTGTGGGATGCCACTTGTAACTGGTTTGGAGTCTGACATGGCTCCAGCAATTCTAACCATGTGGGTTCTGTCCTTGAGCCAGTTTGCAACCCATCTAGTGACATAGGGGTTTATATTTAAGCTGGTGAGCTTATCTATAATGCCCGAGTGGGGTATTGTATCAAAGGCTTTTGCGAGGTCCAGGTAGGCTGTGTGAACCACCTTCCCCTCGTCAATGGCCTTGGTGACTGTTTCAAAGAAATCAACCAGGTTTAAGAGGCAGGATCTGCCCTTAACAAAGCCGAACTGGGTAGGATCCATTGTCTGTAGGTCCCCAATATCTTTATTTATGAGGTCCATGATGATCCTTTACATAGCATTGCAGACCAAGCTAGTCAGGCTTATGGGGCAATAGTTTCCAGGATCCGTTTAGGCACCACCTGTGAAGAGGGACCACTGTTGCTGTACACCACTCTTTGGGTACATATCCTGTAGTAAGGCTGAGATTGAACAGTAGTTTTATGTTTGGGTTTAGCTCTTCTTGGAGTTCATGTAAGACGCAGCCCAGGACACCGTCTGGTCCCATTGATGCTGTGTTTTTTGCTTTGGAGAGGGCAGCTCTTACCTGAGCATCTGAGATGTCAGGGGGGCAGCACTCTGCTGGGATAGATATTTGCCCTTTTGGTGGGTAGGGGGGGAGAAGTTTGCGCTGAACCTGTCAGCTAGGATGTTGGCAATGTCTGTGGGTTCGATGCATTTTTTGTCATTTTGGACTAATTCTGAGCATATCTGGGAATTCCCACCCAGGTTCCTAACATAACTAAAGAAAGCCTTGTGATTATCCTTAGTGCCCTGTGCAATTCCTCTCTCGAAGCTGGCCTTAGACGATTTTATGAGTGCCCATAGTTTTTTGCTAATACTGATCAGAGATGCCTTCCCTTTTTGGGATTTTGCTCTATCATGTAGTAGCTTCCTCCTTCTATTGTATAGTTTGTTTATGGCTGGGGTCCACCAGACAGGACGTCTGCCTTTGGAGGATTGGGTCTTGGTTTTATTTGGGATTGCATGATCCATGCATTCCTGAAGGTGTTCATAGAATGCGTTTATAAAGGATTCTGCGGTCTGGGCCATATTTTCCACAGGCCCGGGGCCTTGGAAGGGTTCCACCTCGGTTTTGAGAAGTGTGAAATTTGCTTTAGAGAAGTTTTTCACTGTGGTTTTCAGGGCAGGGGGTGGAGTTGGGATGTGAATATCCAGTGAGATTAGTTTATGGTCTGATCTTACCAGTGAGGGATACACTTCTGGTCTGGAGCATAGAGTCCCCATGTTGGTGATGATCAGGTCCAGTATGTTTTCCCCTCTTGTGGGAGTGGTAACAAGTTGTTCCATAGCATTTGAGTTTATAAATTGAGTACCTCTCTCTATAATAAAAGACAAAGGCACAGGATATTAAAGTATCAATGGTTGATGACAAAATTAGTTAAAATGATGGAAAATATTTGATTCTGAAGAAAGGATCTTATTTCATGTAAAACAGGAGGAAGTATGGAAATGTGGGAACTCAGCCCCCCCCCCCCCGCAAAAATAGTACTATAATATGCAACTATACCAGAATGTTGTTTACAATAGGGTGGCATATATTCTGTGTGTGCAGAGGACTGCATTTGTGCAGTACACCTTCTGAGAACTGGGTAAGGGTCATTGTATGCTCAAGACCTGATAGTGTGAGTCCTAAACTGTGGGAAATTCAGTGCAATTTGGGGGAAATATATACTAAGTCCAAAATTATTGTTCCTCTGAGAATTCTCCCCTCCTTTGGGAAAGAACAATCTCAAAGTTAGTATATATAGAAGCAGTGGGTTGTGTAGGGGGGCTGCTTTTAATGAGTAAAAGTGAGTTTCACACCTCACTGTTACAGCTCGACAATCATGTTTCATTTTTCAGAGTTTTAGGACTAGGCATTGCAGGTTCCTGAAATTCTGATAAGGTGTCAGGTGGCATACCTCTCAACCTCTTAGCGTAAGAAATGTGGTCAAAGCCAAATTTAAATGGGGGTACAAAGGCCCAAAATCATGGACAGACTCTATCATTTTTATAAACTTAGAAAATGGTTAGAATAATAGATGTTTCCATTAGCATGCATTTTCTGAGGTATACAAAGCCAGAAACTCAAATGTCTATCATTGTTTAGTGTCTTCACCCCTTAATGATTTGCCAGAAAAATGGAAATCGTAGGTGAACAGATCAAAAATATGATGTAAAAGAATCTAGGCATCCTACACAAATCGTGGCACATGAGATGCATGTCATCTGGCAGTATTGCAAAGTGCAGCTTGCAAGCACACATGCAGTAAAATCATTCAGTTAAAAGCAGGCTATACCTAAGGACAGCATTCTGAATCTATTCTTATAACTGGTCTGTAGGTTTAGGTTTTATTCCTTTAAAACAGTCGAAATCACTGCCCTGAAATTCTGATGGTTATCATACTGGTATTAGAAGCACTACATCAGTAGCTCATCTAGATCTAAAAACAATCCTACCTTGGTTTGTGATTTACTATGGAGGTGACTGGTAAGAGAAGTTTTATTTGAATTTACATTTTATTTGTTATCACTGTTTTTCACTGTTTGTAGGTAGGAAGGGATAGCTTGTTAACAAGATTTACCTTGATTCATATTTTGTTGTTTTACCTTTAATTTCACTGTTGGTTGTTACAAAGAGATAGGTTTTAGACAGGCAGACAGCTATAAATTCATACAGACTGAAGAGAGGAAAATCCAGAGCATATCTAAACAATCCTACCTTGGTTTGTGATTTATTGATCTTTACCGTTATAAAGACGTACAACTGTACACAATAATGAGCAGAAGCTACTGCATGCAACGTAAAGAAATTACAGCTTTTGTCTGGCTTGCCGAACTTGTATGGTTAGAACAACTATTGTACTTTATTATTTAGTTGTATATTGCTTGTGTGGTTTTTGTTGTAGACGCTGATTTAAGTTCTCTTTGAATCCTGTAGTAACTGATTTTGATTATTCTTTTCTTTTACAATATTTTATTCATTTGAAGCAGAATATGGATTCCGTAAATGAGTATGAAATTAACGATTTGCTAATGCACAAATATCTTGTACAGTGTAATAAATGCTATGCATATTTAAAGGTACAGCTGATAACACTGGTGATATGTGTTCCTTGTGTCAAAAGTTGGATGATTTGTTTGTCATTGTTAGAAGTAAATCTAGACTTGATGATGATGATGATTGCACTTGTGCAATAGGCATGGCTTGGAGAACTGTTGTTTCATATATTAATGACTGGACTGCTGATATAAATAATGTTAGGAAAAGAACAAACAGAACACATTTAGGAAATGATGCATCTATTGTCTGCAAAGATCAGTCAACCCCTATGAAACAAGATGACACCACTGACAACTTTGGAATTCTGGATGCAAGTATTCAGCAATCTGTGGATCCAGGCTATTTAGAAGGAAACAAAAAAGAAAGAAAGGGAGAAGTTCACAACAAATAACAAGGAAGAAAAAGAAACTGATTAATGTCTGTAAACTAAAGAGAATACGTACTAAAAAGTACACTGCTTTGTTATGTAATACACAGATTACAGGGAATGATAATATTTTTCTATCAGAAAACCTTCACTCTACAGGAAAAAGGCATTATTTTTCCAAAAGAGAAGGTAGAAAAAAGAGGCAAGGGGCAGGTGAAAAGGACAAAATCAAAACTGAAAGTGGAATGATTGAAGAACATTACTGTAAGAAAAAAGAAGAGAAAGACAGATGTTGACTACATGGCTCAAACTGTGGATTTACAATACCAGCTGGATAAGAATTTGATAAACAGTGAAAACAGTGGGATTAATAAGTGTAATGGTGATGAAGATCTATCATTTGTAACAATTGATAGAGCAGATATTACTGTATTAGAAGTTGAAGAATCTTCAGAGCTGGACAGCAAAAATATTCTTGTAACTGTAGATTCAATTATTATAGCAACTGATACTTATAGTTGCAGAGAAGATAATGAACATCGAATAGTGTTATACTTGACAGGAGCAAAAAATAGAAGATGTAAGTCAAGCCTTGGAACACCTTAATGTAAGGAAGTACACGTCTGTTTTTATTCATGCCAATACAAATTATCTCATCCGTAAGGATTCTCTGACTGTTAGTAGGGAACTGACAGCCCTCTTAGATAGTATAGCTTTTATTGGTGTTAGTACGTATTTTTCACAAATCAACAATAGAAAGGATATTCAGGTCACGGTAAATGAAAAGATTTTTTGGGTAAATACCTACATAGAAAAAAGATCCTGTTTTAAAAAATGGAAATGTGTAGAGCATCCAAGCCTTGTTTTGGGCACACACGTGTTCAGACAGGATAGATTACATTTGTCAAGATCAGAGAAGAGAATTTCTGCAGCAGATATTTTGCAATATTTGATAAACATTAGGCAGGATTTTTGCCAGGTCGAAAATTTAACAGTTCACAGATAGCAACATTTGGTGTATCTCTTATGGTTGTTAATGCTAGGAGCATTGATAATAAAGGTTTTTTATTGTAACATTTGTTACGTTCCCACAAGATTGATGATGTTATTGTTTGTGAAACATGGTTAAAGAACTATGACTGGAACCATTTCTGTCGGGGTATAAATGTTTTTACTGTAACAGACATTCTAACAAAAAATCAGGTGCAGGTGATATGATAGGGATTAAAGATATTTATGAGACATGTGCCCCAGGATTCAATAAACTAATTTCTCAGTGCAGGAACAGTGTAGCCGCACCTGCATGGAATATGGATGCCAAGCGATCCAGTAAACTACTGTTTTGACATCCACAAGCCTGCCTACACTATTCCTGCATAATGCTAATTACCTCATTTGCTGGTGAAAACCATGCAAATGAGGTGAATTAGTGATTCAGCAAGCAGGCAGAAATCCATGCAAGAATGGTGTTAGTTGCAGAAATGTATTCAGCTTCTAGCAGAATACATTTCAGCAAAAATGAAAATGGAGGCATGACAGCTCAAAAAAAAGCATGTATTATAATCCTTAGGCATGCCAATGGCCAAATATATGGCCGCTGACTGAAAAAGTGTTTCATTTTTATAAAAATAAAAGTAATTTGTTGGGCAGATCTCAGCCCTTTAAGCATAGGGCAACGGTGCGCAAGCGGGATCATGCAGAAAAAAACAAATGTGAAAACTCAATTATAAGGGAAATCTGCATTTTGCCATTATAGTCTATGGAATGCAGATTCAAAACAATACCAGGGAACAGTGGTTGTTAAGGAGAAAGGCTCTGGGTTAGTGCAGTAACTATGGACTAAGGCAGTGGAGTATGCAAATGAGGGGAAATTTACTGACTCACAAAAATTTTCCAAGTGCCAAACTGCACCTAACCGTGTAGGTGCTATAGCAAGATTGTGTAATTAGGAGGAGCAACAGACATGAAAAGGCTGTGTGTCATGCATGGTGTAAGTACATTGGAGCCCAATGGCACACAGATAAGCTTAGCTAAGCACAGCTAAGGAAGGGGGTGTATCTGAGGCTGTATTGATTTATTCCATGACATAAAGAAGGTGTTTGCAATCAGGGAGGGCCATTTCTTTATGTTTACATTAGCTAAACATGTATGCATGGTGAGCACCGGGTCTAAAACAAAACAAAAAAAAAACCTTGGAAATAGCAGGACTGTTTGCATTTGGGCACCGGGTTTGCGTGGTGGGCCTCAGGGATTAAAAGGGGTGGAAATGGGAAGGGAAAAAAAAGAAAAAAAGGAAAATAGCAGAATAAAAGTAATCAAGAACAAATTACATAGCTGGCAGGTGGAATGCATAATAGTCGGCCAATCATACAGGCAGCATCTGCAGCACAACATATAAACTATGGAAACACCTTACAGTCTGTTTTTTCCCACAAACTCTGTATCATTGGTGTACACATGTGGGGGAATTTTAACTGGAAAAATGTTAGGGGGTGTCATTGCATTGATCCATCAGTATGTGCTAGAGGCTGAGGGCAAAGAGGAGGATAATGCTGACAGCTACAACAGACTGAGGAGGAGGAGAAGAGTATTCAGACCCAGGGTAACATACCAGGGGCTACATGATCTGGAGATAGTAGAGTGCTACAGAGTGGACAGAGACATACTTCAGCAAATCACCAAGCTGTGCCAGCCTCAACTCAGACCTAGAGACAACAGAGGGGAACCTATCCCCAAGGATACCAAGGTATGTGTACCCTTAGGAATTCTAGCTGCAGGTACTTTCCAAAGACCTACTGGGAACATCATGGGGGTCTGACAGGCATCTGCATCCAGGGTACTCCACCAGGTCCTGCATGCCATGCTACCACATGCTGGTGAGCACATTTACTTCCCCAACACCGGTGAGGAGAGGACCAGCAATATGTATCTCTTCCACCATGTAGCAGAATACTCAGAGGTACTGGGTGAGATAGACTGCACGTACATCCACATCAAAGTACCACCCAGTGAACAGGGTAGAGTCTACATAAACCACAAGGGATTCCCCTCCATCAACTGCCAGGTCATGTGCAATGCCCAGGGCATTATCATGAATGTGTGTGTGCTGGCAGCACTGGAAGCTATCATGACTCCCACATCTGGCATTTGTCACAGCTGTACCAGGCATTTGCCAGTGGGGGCATCCTGTATGGCCATCTGTTGGGGGATGCTGGCTATGCACTGGAGCTGTGAATGATGACACCCATCAAAAATGTGCACACCCCCACACAAGAATGCCATAATGAGGCACATGCACAAACCAGGATCATTATAGAGCACATGTTTGGGATGCTCAAGTCACAGTTCAACTGCCTTGACATATCTGGTGCAGCCTTGCAGTACTATCCAGCCACATGTGTACACATGTTCATAGTATGTGCCATGCTACACAATATGATCCTGCGGAAACAGGTGCAGCAGAAACAACACAGGGAAGGGACACACAGCCCACCACCATTGCCAAGGTCCCCACAGACACAGATGGACTCAGAGGAGGAGGCCCCTGAGCCTGCTCCTGTAGGAAGATGGAGGTGTGCCCAATATGCTCAGGCCTTGGCAAAGAGGCAACACATAGCACACACACTGACACTGTAGGGACCCCAGGGACTGACACCTCTCTCTGACTCACACACACAGTAAAATGGATGACACACACACATCACATTACCTGTAACTTACCATGTATAGGCAGTGTATTGTGTGCATCTAACAAAGGTGGCCCTCATGCACCGTCCTCACAACTGCTGCAGGCACAAGGTAAGTCAGTCTTCTTAACAATAAATGAATGAATGGATTAGTATGTTTTGCTAGCATATCTATAGTAATGCTGCATGCATGCCAGGGAATGGGGTAGCCTACTGGGATAGCAGCACACAACTGTCAGCTATGTGGGACACCAGGAAATGTCTGGCCAAAACTGGCCTCCACACATGATGCAGTAGTACCCAAATGGCAAATCTCACTGTAGTATATGCATGGGGACAACTAACTGGGGGGGTCATAAGTCACAGGTATGGATGTCAGTGTGGGGTCCCATACCCATCCCTCATACCCACACAGCAAGTCAGCTGTAGAAAACAGAGAGAATTGTCTGGTAAAGGCAGCAATGTTGAATTACCTCCCTACAGACTCACACAGTGATAGCACAGCAGGACTTGCAATTGCAGTAAGGCTATGTAGGGTAAGAAGACTGAAACTCAAATGTAAGCCATTACAATCTGACCTGTGATCTTTACTGAAATGCCTCTAATCCCCAAGACAGAGCACAATAGTATGGTAATTGGAACCAAAATGTAAAGCAAATATCAGCACAGTCTATGCAAATGTGTACAGTTGACAGGTGTGCCCCCCATATACCCACAGAAATGCAATAACATGTATGTTTGCAGGGAAATAGCAGCATAGCACACATTGGCAGGGCTGTACCAATACACATGAAAACATGTTGCCTCTACACAATATGCAGGGGTCAACGAGCTATATGTATGTGTCATTAATACTGTCAGGATCTGGCCAGCATGTTCTCCTGGCAGTCGCCTTGTAGTGCCGTAGGTACAGTGCTGCCTTTGACAGGGCCATGTGCAGATAACTGTAGTGCCAACTGTTATGCATGTCAGTGACACCCACTGCTCTGCCACTGACATTGGAAGTCTACAGTGCTTTGTGGGATATATTACACATATAATGGACATCTTGAAGGATACGTAGCTGAGATGCCAAGGTTTTTGTGAATATAACTGCTTTTTGGTACTGTTGCCAATGGTTATTCTCAATAATCCTTTTTTCTTATGTTTGCTTTTACATATAATGGACATAGCACAGTCGAATGCAGTCTGTACCCACACCCATAACTCCCAACCTCTGACAGCAAAGTGTCTGGACAAGGGCAGAAATAAAAGTGGAACAAAGGCACAATGATAGGTATGTGTTGTAAATATTACCCTTACATACTGAAAAAGTTGGTAGGGTGAGGGGTTTACAGTAGCAGGAATTGTGTGAAGGTTATGTAGTCTATAACAGTAATGTCTCTTTAATTATATGTAACCAACTTGCCATAAAAACACAAGTTTACACAGACAGGATGAAACCTTTAGCCAAACACCTGGACAACCTGCCAAAAACTGTACAGGTGAGAGGTATGGCTACACAAGGATATGAAATCTCAGGTTAGAAAGATACCACACAAGCAGGAGATCCTCAGCTAGTATATCACCAGGTCACTGGACTGTTTACACAGCGTGTCATCACTCAACTGGCTGTAGCCACACCTCACAAATGGCCTTGTTGGGCAAAAATGTACATAGCTGCCCTCATAATATTGGTCTATGCATCATACAACTAGTATTCCTCAGGTAAAGCACTGTGATG
Organism: Protopterus annectens; assembly: GCF_019279795.1. Taxonomy (NCBI): domain Eukaryota; kingdom Metazoa; phylum Chordata; order Ceratodontiformes; family Protopteridae; genus Protopterus; species Protopterus annectens. Next base: position 169,290,264 of record NC_056740.1, on the reverse strand, counting down.
ATCTGAGGATGTCTGGCACTAGGTAATGACACAATATATTGCAGTGTCAGACTACAGATATGTCAGAAAATGTCTGATAAACAAACCCAGTGCCCCAGGGAACATCCTGTGTACTCCTGAGAGGTATGGCTGTAGCACACAAAACCCTGGACTGGAGTACACCTATCTCTGTAATGGAGTCCCACTTTAACTATAGAAGGTCACACTGGGCATGCTCCTACACTTAGAGAATCACAGGACATGTTGGAACCCACACTGGAATATATGACTGCATTGTGTATATATGTCTGTGCATACAGACAGCTATGTGCACCTTAACTGTCCCCACACACACACACATCAGATAGAATTACCCTCAGCTAGCTGTAGGTGGCCCATATGTGATGTATCTGCATCTGTTGCTTGAGATACCCACACATATATATTGGCAACAGATAACAACATATGTCAAGCATACACACACATAGATGGGGGAAAGTGAGAGACAGACAGTGATAGAGAGAGGAGAGATACAGGGGGACACAGACAGAGTGAGTCACACACATGGAGATCCTGAATGGCGTACAGTGATGTCCTGCTGTGGACAGTGGCATACCAGTTGTAAACAGTTGCACATGCCAGCATAAAAGGTGAGCCCCATTGTGCAATAGTACTGAGGTTGAGTTTATAATATCAGATCACCTGTGTGTGTGTGTGTGTGTGTGTGTGTGTGTGTGTGTGTGTGTGTGTGTGTGTGTGTGTGTGTGTGTGTGTGTGTGTGTGTGTGTGTGTGTGTGTGTGTGTGTGTGTGTGTGTCCATAGGTCTAAGTATTAGGAGACTGTTCACACTCAGTACACTTCACATTGCCCTACTTGACAAGATCTGCTGCTGTCATTCACCTTAGAAGTACCATTGGAAACCTGCCACCCCTATAATCTCTGTAGTGGGTGGGATAACTGTGTAACACTATAGTACAAATAACTAAATAGGTAGGGGTTCTAATCTCCATACTGGCAAGTGTGTGTGTGTGTATGGCAGTTGTGTGTGTGAGAGTGAGGGAGTGTTTGTTTGTAGGTGAAACAGTTTTAGGCCATTCCCACCCACAACACTTCCCAGTGCTCCACTTTATTAGTCCTGCTGATGTCATTCCCATTATCAGCACCTTTAGCCAGTTGGCAGCCCAGTAAGCTCTATAGTGCATATAATAACTGTGTAACACTATAGTACAAATCACTAGATAGGCAGGGGTTCTACTCTCAGGTCCGACACATGTGTGTGTATAAGTGAGTGTGCATGTTTGTAAGAAGAAGTATTTTGAGAAGTTTCCCACCCAGTGCCCCACTTTATCAGTCCTGCTGATGTCATTCCCCTTATCAGCACCTGTGGCCAGGTTTCAGCCCAGTAAGCTCTGTAGAGAGTGCGATAACTGTGTAATACTGTAGTACAAATCACTAGATAGGCAGGGGTTCTATTCTCAGATATGGTAAATGTGTGTGTGTGTGTGTGTGTGTGTGTGTGTGTGTGTGTGTGTGTGTGTGTGTGTGTGTGTGTGTGTGTGTGTGTGTGTGTGTGTGTGTGTGTGTGTGTGTGTGTGTGTGTGTGTGTGTGTGTGTGTGTGTGTGTGTGTGTGTGTGTGTGTGTGTGTGTGTGTGTGTATGAGGGTGTGTGTGGGTGTGCGTGTGTGTGTGTAAGTGTGTATGTGTCTTGATAAGTTTCCCACCCAGACCCCTACTTTATCAGTCCTGCTGATGTCATTCCCCTTATCAGCACCTTTGGCCAGTTGTTAGCCCAATAAGCTTCATAGCATGTGTGATAACTGAGTAACACTATGTATAAATCACTAGATAGACAGGGGTTCTAATCTCAATACCGGCAACTGTGTGTGTGTGTGTGTGTGTGTGTGTGTGTGTGTGTGTGTGTGTGTGTGTGTGTGTGTGTGTGTGTGTGTGTGTTTGGGTTGAGAATCATATCGGGTGTGAGTTATACCATTTTGAGTTGTGTACCACCCTGTACACTTCCCATCACCCTACTTTACAAGGCCTGCTGATGTCATTCATCTTAGAAGTACCTTGGGACAAGGTGAATTTATATAAGCTCCAGGGTGTGTTTGATAACTGCTTAACACTATAGTAGAAATAACTAGATACATAGGGGTTCCAGTCTCAATAGTGGTAACTGTGTGTGTGTGTGTGTGTGTGTGTGTGTGTGTGTGTGTGTGTGTGTGTGTGTGTGCGTGTGTGTGGGTGTGTGTGTGAGAATCATATTCTGTGTGGGTTATACCATTTTGATGTGTGTACCATCCATGCCTGTTTACCACCTCCCAATGGCATTACTTTATATAGTGTGTTAATGCCATCTGTTTCATATGCAGCATGTTAAACCATTGTACAGGCCATTACAGTCATCTGTACAGATGTCTACTGAATATCTGGATGTTTGCAACCCATATGTGGTCTGTGTCCCCTAACAATGGCCATGTATGTGATATTGTTGCCAAATAGGTCACAATTAGTGTACTGGCACACATGCCAGCATCAGATATCATATCTGACTGAAACATCATGCTGATACAATGTCTGTTACCCTATCACTTGTCCAGGCGTGTAGGAGCAATAGATGACTCCAGTTGCTATTTCTGGTGGGTTATCTCACCATCCATGAAGGCATTCACAACATTATGTGTTGTAAGAGCTAGTGAGATTTGTCCCAAGCATAATGTGTGGCATGCCATGTATATGTATATGTAGCACTATAGTACATTAAAGTGGATATGTAGTTTTACAAATCTGTCCATTGCTAACTGTGTTTGTGTTACTGTATGCACAGCCCCTGTGTCAGTCTTTGCTGCATGTATGCAAAGGGTATACCATTTTGTCTCCCTGTTCCACCCTGTGAACTCAGGAATACATACCACAGTCCTGTCATACACAATACCATGCATGTCCTTACCAACCACATCAGGGTTGAATGTATGGGAAAAAAATGGCAGGGGCAACAGGTGTCGACACGTAAATCTGTTGTGGTCAATCTAAAGGCTAAGCTTGTGAGGGACCTACTGACATACTCCAGTAACCTGTTCCATATGTATGAGCCTGTGGTACTACACAACACTGAGGTGACATGTCAGAATGCTGTCTGTGACAAGGAGCATGTACGCCAGGTCATATCATCTGACAACAGCATCCATCACACACTGTTGCATGCATATACACCTGGTAAACACACATATAAAGCTGTACCTTGGCTATGAAATGGTCAGTGTATTTCCACTCTGCCTTACTCCATGTTGGTAATGTCTACAGGGCCACATCCTGCAGACACACAGACACCTGGAACACAAACAGAATGCAGCATGTCAGACTACATTCAGTCAGTGGTACTAACAGCAATAATGCATCATGGGTAATAAGGTACATACACCTTTATGTGTACCCATAAATCCAAGCAAACAGCACCTTACACAATATTACATAGCTACACTGTACTATATTCACCCTGTGCATCAGATCCATATTAGCCTGTCCCTGCATTGATGGTATGGATGACAGGGATGTGGCACAGGTATCATCATATGCACAGGGTGTGGTGTGGTTTTGCCAGAGGCCTAGGCTGGGCCATACGGTTGACATCCATGTGTGTGTTTTTTTGGAGGGGTATCCCATAAATGAGCTGTGCAGAGGTACTGTGTGTGTCTGGAGGTGACCTGCCTCTGATACAGATGTGTGTGTGTATGTATGCACACAGTCATGCCATGTGGCTTCCCTACACAGGGGTATGTTGGACAGCTGTGGACCGTACATGGCAGGGTATCCAGTTCATTGTCTCCAGCCATGGACATGTGAACTGGTCCTGCCAGGGGTCTCACTGGCACCACCAGGCCCAAGGCCAGATGCAGTACTGCTTCCTGATGGTGACTGCTGTCTACTGAATCTGTGTCCCTGACAGGACTGGCTAGGACCACATGTCCATGGCCTGCTCCCATTGTGGACAGCAACCCCCCCTCCTTCGATAATGCTGGTGTCACTGCCACTACAGGAGTGTGAAGGTGCACAGCCCCGCAGACTCTCAGTTGATGTTGGTGCTGATCTATATCTACATGGTCGATGCCCATCTCCCACCACATGCTCTAGCACAGACATGCCACTTTTGAGGATTTCCAAGGTCTCCCCCCACCATCTATTCATGACCTCAGTATTTTGCCATGTGGCCTCAACAAGGTCACGTATGTCACCATGTAAATCAGGAAGACTTCCATCCACCACCCTGAGCATTTGTCTGGTGTTGCATTCCCTATGTGCCTGTGCATTCATGACAGCTCAAAACATGCATCTGGTGACACCTGCTGTGGCACTTGTGACAGCGGCTTGATGAGCAGCAGTCTTCCTGTGAGCACCCCTGTCCATCCACCTGTGTGGGACCTTGCCTGCTCTCTGGCTATGGACAGTGTCTACACTCACACCTGCCATAGTCACCACACTAGCCTGTTCCATGCCACCACCTGCCAACTGTCCATCATATGTGGCTGCTGGGGACAGGGCATATGTGGGCATTGTGACTGTGTGCGGGAACATTGTGGATGACTGTGGGATGCCAACTGATGGCACAGATTCAGCCCCTGACAACACCACCTGTACCTGAATATGGCCGTCATCATTGCCAGAGTCTGGAGAGACACTGACATTGATACTGAGCATGAGGGACCACAACCACCATGACCACCTGTGGGGGAAAGACAACATATGTAAATCAATACTGCACTATACTGTTTGCTGCTATACACACACACACACACACACACACACACACACACACACACACGCACACACACACACACACACACACACACACACGCACATGCACACACATACAGGTGAGGTGGCAGACAGGTATTACATAGACCTCACGATAGCCAACTGGTGACATTCACAACACAGTCAGACCACTATATCCACATTCTGGACAGGCCCTCAACATCATGCATTGCAGCTCTTTCCACTTCCTGTTGCTACTTATATACACCTCTGTGATATGTGAGTAGTGTTAGTAGGTGATGGGCCTTCAAGCAGCACACAGTGCACCCATGTACACATAATTGCTGTTCACCTGTATAGCACAGTGGCAACTCCAACAGAACATACCTCTTAAATGTGCAGAATGTTGCTGAATGACTACATGTGTGGCTCATATTTTGGTCTGTTCGTCATAAATCCTGTATTTGTCTGACGCATTACTGCAATGATATAAGGACTGGTGTCACTGTGTAATGACAAATTTTGAGTCTCACACTTCAAACCCTGCAGTACATGTATGTTACAACAGAACTGGTTACACTAACAACCTTCTAAGCTTACAGTGGATATTATAAGTGTAGACACCTCTGTTAACATCCCAGGTTTGTCTGATATATAACATGAGACCACAGAAATCATGTGATAACATTTCCCACCTTTAATGTGACCTATAACCTGTGCAATCCAATTGAAGAACAAACACATTGGTTAGGGGTAACGTAGAAGTTGAAATACATACAATAGTCTGGTTGCATGACTGTGCACACCTGTAAACTAATGCTTTGTTAAAGCACCTTTTGGTTTCATAACAGCAGTCAATCCTCTTGGGAAGGTGTGTATCAGCATGACACATCTCGACTTAGCAATATTTGCACACTCTCCCTTGCAGAAGCCCTCCAAATCTTTCAGATTGTGAGGACATCACTTCTGCACAGGCCTCTTCAGGGCACCCCAAAGATTCTCTATTGGATGTATGTGTGCACTGTGGCTGGACCATTCCAAAACGTAGATTGTCTTCTGGTGAAGACATTCTTTTATGGATTTTGATGTATGGTATGGGTCATTGTTGTGTGGAAAGGTGTAAGTCCTCTCCATCCACAGCTTTCTAGCAGACACATGAAGATTTTGGGCCAAACGGGACTGTTATTTTGAACTGTTCTTAATTCCCTCCATCTTGGCTACAGGCACTCTTCCAGCTTATGAACAGCAACCCCAAAGCAGGACACTGCCATCACCATGCTTCACCGTGGGGATGGTGTTCTTTTGGTGATGCACAGTGTTGCTCTTATGCCAAACAAACCTGTTGTATTGTGGCCAAAAAGTGCAACCTTGGCCTCATTACACCATAACACATTTCCCCACATGCTATTGGGGGACCTGATGTATTTTTCTTGAGAAATTTCCCAGACCTGGATGTTGTTCTGTGTGTGAGAAGGCTTCCATCTTCCAAATCTACCTCACAGGCTAGACATGTGGAGACTATGGAAGATTGTTGTCACATGTAGTACACAACCACTACTTGACAGTCATTCCTGCAACTCCTGAAGTATTGCTTATAGGTGTCCTGGCAGCCTCCCTGACCAGTTTGGGTCTTGTCTTTTCCACACATTTGGAGGGATGTCCAGTTCTTTGCAATGTTGCTGTTGCCCCATATTTTCACCACCATTTGATGACTGTCTTCACTGTGTTCCATGGTATATGCAATGTTGTGGAAATGTGTGTGGACCCTTCTCTGGGCTGATACCTTTCACAAATGAGATCCCTTTGCTGCTTCATAAGCTGTATGTGAACTATGGTTGTTGCTCTAGCAGGCAACTGCTTAAATTTAGAATAATCCTGGTAGGACAGCTGACCATTATTTGTTGTTAATCAAAGAGTCTCTGTAATTGATGGCAGGTGTGTACCCATGAAAACATAATGCTGTAATAATATCGAAAGCTGCTTCAACACAGTATTAGCTTCAGCCTGTGCACATGTATGCATCTTGCTTCTTGTAAGTTTATGTGTCATAATTGTTCCCCTAACAGAATTGTTTGTTTTACAATTGAATTGTACAGGTTATAGGTCACATGAAAGGTTGGAAGGGTTCGGAAATGTGTTATTGTGCTCTCATTTTTGTATTTCACAAATACCTGGCATTCTAACAAGTGTGTGCACATCATTTATATGCAGTGCATAACACTCATTTATAAAATATGTTCCTCGTTTTGGGACTTCGTCACCCCCCCCCCATTATGTCAGTCTTTGACCAGATTTCTTGCAGTGACAGTTTGTGAGGTATGCTACGGATATGTGGCATCTCCCGCAAATAGGCCCCTGTAATGACTACTGTGATGCAATGCAGTTAAGCCCACCGCAAGTGAACATGCAGATATTGCAAAGTAACAGAGTAACAGTTGTGCGCATGGTCACATGCCTGACCTTAACATGCTTGGGGTACTGGTGAGCCACAACAGGAAGATCCCATACTCACCAGCTTCAGGTTGCTGTCCCATGTGCAGATCAGAGGTACCTATGTAGTTGCAGGGAAGAGGTATGGTCAGCAGGCTCACAACTGGCATTGGCACAAGATGAATCCTACGTGTCCGCACAGGTACAGTGCAAGCTATGATAGTACACAATTTGCTGTCCCTCACCATAGATGTGCACTTTGTGTGTATTACTAAACCCCACCCACAAATGCATTTTGAACTGACATATGCATCTAGATGCTATGAATAAATTGATGTGCATTGTGGCCTTACCTGGACACTCCTCACCAGTTGCCTGGGTGCCACTCACCTCCATGAATGGTGTTGGGTGTTGTGCAGGGGCTGCCCCAAAGTTGGCAAGGAGCTCCTCTGCTGCCTTAAGTGGGGCCTGTGTGGCTGGACCCCCACCTATAGCAGTATGGTCCCTGGCCATGGCAGCAGCCCTTTGCCGAGCATAACGTATCGGGTCAGTTGCCCGATCCCTGACCTGATCATATGTGCGGCCATGGTGGCGCAAGGTATTCAGTCTTGGACAAGGTCATCCCACAGGGCAGTCTGGTCCCGCAGATTTTGTCAGCTCTGGCCGAACAGCACCGCATGGTGCTGTATTATTGCTTTACTAATAGCTGCAGTCTCCTCTGCAATGTATGCCGGCTGATGCTGCCTGCCACCTTGAAGATATAAACAGGGAAACACATCACAGGACCTCAGACATTGCCCAGAGTTATTTACAGAGCCAGCACATCAATATTGCCATCATTAGCCACCACTTACAACCACATCATACCCCTGTCATCTATCATCACAGTATGAACCTGCATAGCACTCTTGGCCCTGATGTGTCATCTTCCCCACAATGAGGTCCAGTAGATTGTATAAACCACCATTCATCATTCATGTTTGTGTCGATGGATGACAGTGGCCATCTTCCTTGCAGACTGAATGTCAATGGTGCTCAGGCTTTGCTTGCATACAGTGTGTAATAGAGCTGGAAGCATATGCCTGAGTTCATGTAGAATGCAGACAGGAATGTTCTTAGGACCCATGGAAACTTGCTTTTGTTGACTTTGATTAGGCAGTATGCACCTGCTCCCTGACGATGAGGGGAGGGGTATAGGTGCTGTTGTATATATCCACCTACACTGATGGTGAGCCGGGGGGGGGTGATATTTGCCCTAAACCTGTCTGCAGCAGGTTGGCTATAGCTATGGTGTGGGTGTATGTGGTGAAATTGACCACCATTACAGGGTGGGTTGGGTTGTTGCCTCTGAGATTGCAGACATATGTGAAGACGGCCCTGTGATTGCCCTTGGTGGATGTCTCCAATTTGTACTCTAAGTTAGCCTTACAGTAATCCACCTGTGACCTTATATGCTCGTTCAGACAAAGGTTGACTCACTGCCAAGATGGTGCCTGCACCTACTCTGACCTGTACAGCCGATATAGCGACCAATTATGTGGTTTGTATATTGCTGCTGTCCAGCAAAAGGGATTACTCTACTTTGGTGGAGACATGTTTTACAGGTAAGGTATTGCTGAGTCCATACAGCTATAAATGTCCAGAAGATATGTAAACAAAAGGCAAAAAGTTTATTGGAAAAAAGTTAGAGCTTTCGCAGGGTTACCGCTTCGTCAGACGAAATGCAGAATGAAAGTAAAAACCACATATTTAAAAAAACACTCAACCAATCAGTAAGGAACAATTAAAATAGAACCAATTAAAAAACAAAAATGATCGTACATCATCTTCTGCCTAATAAGGCAGGCTTAAGGGAAGTGCCACTGTTAAGGCCTGGAAAATCATAAGCCCTCATAGAGATAATCCATTTCAGTTCACATAATTCAACAGTGTTATTAAAATCACCTCTTCTTTTGCTGGGATGCAGCACTTGCAGAACACTAAACAAAAAAGGACTATGGCCTAGATAAGATAAGGCATGATTAGCTGGATAATTAGATATAACCTGATTGTGTATGTTACCTAAATGTTCAAGAATCCTTTCCCTCAGCTGACGTGTGGTCTTACCAATGTAAAAACCATTACAGGAACAGCATGTAGCAAGAGAAACTATGTTCCTACTCCTACATGTTGCCACAAATCTAGGTGTAAAAATACATCCGGTAACAGGGTGTGTAAAGCAGGGATCTGGAGAAATAGCAGAGCAAGCTTTACAATTATAACAGGGAAGGGTACCAACCTTCCCTGAGGGTGTGGGACATACAGATCTTGGACCATAACATAAAAGCCTTTTAAGTGACATATTATTCCTAAATGTAAAAGAAGGGTATTCTCCCACCTTACATTATCATCTGCTAAAAGAAAAGACCGATTTTTTTCTAATAACATTACAGTAAAGTTTTATACTATTAGAATATTTAAAAACTATCCTGGGAGAACATTCCATGTTACCAAACTGTCTTCTATTCATATTGTGATTGTTTGAAGAAAAATAAGGAGCACCTCTAGTACATTGATTCAATAAAGCAGTTTTCCTAGAGTTTTTTATTGAGGTCTGTGTATCATTAAAGCAATCACCCATTCTATATACAGTCTCTTCAAAAGCCACATTGTTGGTACATAGCCTAGAAGCTCTTAGACATTGGCCATTAAGAATGTTAAAAAAAATATTTGAAGGATGCATGCTAGACCGATGGAGTAAACTATTCCTCTAGCAGGATTTCCTATAAAGCTGCATCTCAAGGGTGCCTTCAGTATTTCTTAATACAGTAACATCTAGGAAGTCAATAGATGTGGAAGAATAATTTAGACTAAACCTTAAAAAGTCACTAGTACTTTCAAGATATCTGACAAAAATCAAGAGTTCTTCCTCGGTACCTCCCCACAAAAGAAAAATATCATCAACAAATCTAGTGTAGTACTTAATAAAATGTTTGTAGGGATTATCATTATAAACCTGCTCATTCTCCCACTGTGCCATAGCCAAATTGGCATAGCTATTGGCACAGGGGGTACCCATGGCCACTCCTGTTTGTTGCAGATAATACTGACCTTCAAACACAAAGGAGTTATTACATAGGATTAAATATAGCAAAGCACAGATAACAGTAGTCATGTTATGTGAGAAATGGCTATGATGAGAAATAAACAGCCTGACCGCATCAAGACCCACTTCATTGGGTATAACAGTGAATAAAGTTTTTACGTCCAGGGTTGTCAGAAAAATATTACCAAGTACGACACCATTTGTAGAGGAATATAAACTAGATAGAAAATGTTCAGTATCCTTTAAAACTGATGGAGACTTAATGAGTACAGATTTAAGTTTTAATTCAACATATTTGGAAAGAGGTTCGGTCACCCAGCTATGCTCTGAAACAATGGGGCAGAGTGTGGGCTTGTGACTGACTTATGAATTTTGGGCAACTCATGTATTGTAGGAATAAGAGGATTCTCAATGGTCAAAAGCTCATACAAATCATGGTCAATAAGACCACACATCAATAGATCATAAAGATCATTTTTCACATTAATAATGCACCTATTTACATCTTTCTCTAGAATCTTCTTATAAGTACAAATATCATTTAACATAGTATACATGCTAGTTAGATAATCAGATCTATTCAGTACAACAATTGCACCTCCTTTATCAGCAGATCTAAATCTGATAGAAGGCTCAGCTCGTAGTTGTTGCAAAGCATTATTTTCATCAGTGTTTAAATTACAAAATTTTGGCTTAAACATGCCTAAAGATGTTTAGATATTATTTTCACATAGTTTAACAAAAGATTCAATAGATGCTGTAAGAGGTGGGCAGTAAACACTCGGTTTATGAGGACCCTGCTTCTGTATTAATGTGCCATTTCCCCTAAATAAAGTTCCAAGCATCGCTTTACATAAAAATAGTTTGATATCTAAGATGACATCAGCTACATCGGATTTATTGCCTGGTATAAAGCTTAAGCCTTTATTAAGTACAGATATCTGTGCTGCTGTTAAAGCATAGTTCGATAAATTATACACTAAACTTTGTTCAGAAAAGGTTTCATACCATTCCGTCTCACTGGTGAGCGTCCTTCCTTGGAGGCTTTCCTTTTCCGAGTATCTCTCGATAAAAAGCAGCCTCGTTGGTTCAGTGGATCCAGCCTGGTAGGCAGTGGTAGAGCTATAAAAGGGTTAGGCAAGAAAATATTGTCATTACTTTTAAGCCTAGGCATTTCCTTCACTTTGCTACAGGCTCCTATCCTTGAAAAATCATCTGTGTAAGAACCACTCACAGGAGGAGCTCCAGCTTTAGCTGAAATGGCTTGCGTAACATTCAGAGGATCTAGAGATGTGAGCTCGACATCAGCAGTTGGGGGCGTAGTTCCCAGTGGCAAGGGCATGTCTTCAGAGCGTTCGTTGCTAATGGAGTGATTCAGTAGATCCAAAATGAGCATATTAAGGGTATTCTCTTCAGTCAAAGCAATATTGGTTGAATTATTGCTGGATGTAATCAAGGAATTCAACTTAGGTACATTTAAAGTACGCATGTTAGTTGAAGGTGCATTAGCTGTATTTGCACTAGATTTATCTAAGGAGTGTTAATTCACATCACGAACTTGCTGTACTGCAGGTTGGACATTAGAACAATTAGGTTCACTCCTCGGACAAACAAAAATATGACCTTTAGTGAAATCTGAGTGATCCCTGAGTAGCGTCTTGTGTTTTTGTTGTTTAAGCCTATATTCATAGGCTAACACCTCAGCACACAAATTATCAAGTTTTAGTAGGTATTCATCAAATGGGTACTTAGTTTTCATAGTATCTAGATGGCGTTCAATATCAATACGAAGGGAAATTTCAATGGGAGTGTAATACTCTATTAAAAGTCAAAGATAGTTAAAACTTAAATAAAAATGTAGTTGTTGCCAACATTTGAGTAAATCAGGTTCACTGGAGGCTTGGATAGGCATTTTCAGAATCTGTAGCCCTCTTGGAATAACTTTATGCTCAAGACAAGCCTCAAAGTGAAACCTCTGCCATTCATACATTTTAACTTGTACATCAAATTCTCTACTTCTTTAAAGGCTTCCAGAAAAGCACACAAGCCATCAGTATCCATAGTCTCGACCTCTCCTTTTGTAGAAAAGGCAAGCCTTAAGAAAGGATAGGCTGTTTAGTAACTAGTCTATGTAAGCGATTAGTATCATTATGAGTCATAGTATTCATTTGAGTATTTACCACCTCAGTAGATGTATAAATCCATCCAGCATTCACCTCAAGAGATTCCGCCATGTGCAGTAGGTAGCTCTTCAAAAAATCACTCAAAAAATGTATATATAAGCTATCCCACTGCGAAAGGAGACACAAAACAAAAGCAGCAAATACAGAAATAGGTATAAGTGAGTCAAACCACCACAGTCCAGCCAAATAAATGTCCAGAATATATGTAAAAAAAGACATTCAGTTTACTGGAAAAAGGTTAGCGCTTTTCCGGGGTAAAAACCATTACAGGAACAGCATGTAGCAAGATAAACTATGTTTCTGCTGCTACATTGATAAGACCACGCGTCAGCTGAGGGAAAGGATTCTTGAACATTTAGGGAACATACGCAATCAGGTTATATCTAATGCTCTAGCTAATAATGCATTATCTTATCCAGGCCATAGTACTTTTTTGTTTAGGGTTCTGCAAGTGCTGCATCCCAGCAAAAGAAGAGGTGATTTTAATAACACTGTGGAATGATGTGAACTGAAATGGATTATCTCTATGAGGGCTTATGAATTTGCAGGCCTTAACAGTGGCACTTCCCTTAAGCCTGCCTTATTAGGCAGAAGGTGATGTAAGATCATTTTTGTTTTTTAATTGGTTCTGTTTTAATTGTTCCTTACTGATTGGGTGAGTGTTTTTTTAAATATGCAGTTTTTACTTTCATTCTGCATTTGGTCTGATGAAGCAGTAACCCTGCTAAAGCGCTAACCTTTTTCCAATAAACCATTTGCCTTTTTTACATATCTTTTGGACATTTATTTGGCTGGACCATGGCGGTTTGACTCACTTATACCTATTTCTGGATTTGCTGCTTTTGTTTTGTGAGTCTCCTTTAGCAGTGGGATAGCTTATATATACATTTTTTTCCATACAGCTGCCGGTGATCATATGGTTGTTTGTAGCAGGCATGGACACAAGGTCATAACACAGTTGGACACCTCTGAAATTTCTACCTGATAATCATGCCTATTCTAGTACCTATGTCTGTGTCAGGGCAATGCAACAACCACTAGCTGTAGAAATCTAACTCTGTTGGATGCACAGAAACTGCAATTACACACGTGTGCAACATGTACAACTTATTTACCTGACATTTTGCATCCCATGTCTGTTGTTATGAGGCAGCCAGGTACACCTACTCATACATAGATGTGCACAGGTAATACCTGATATACATTTCTGTTCTATGTCAGTTCGGCACACTGTATTTACACTCTTGCTGCTCAGTCATTCCTGTCAACCTGTTAGAGCAGGACATCTGGAGGACGCCACACATACAAAATTATTGACACTTTCTTAATATTGCTGTAACACACTTAAGTCATTTGATAGTGCAGTAGCCTTTGCATTCACATACAGACCCTGTAGGATGTCCGACACTAATATGGCAGGAACAGAGGAGAAAGGCTAGGAGTGTGGTAGTGAGGGTAGGAACTTTTAATGTTGGCAGTATGACTGGTAATGGGACAGAGCTAGCTGATATGATGGACAGAAGGAAGGTTGATATATTGTGTGTGCAAGAGAACAGATGAAAAGGGCATAAGGCTAGGTGTATCGGAGTTGGGTCAGAATAGTTTTATCATGATGTGGATGGGAGGAGAAATGGTGTAGGGGTTATCCTGAAGGAACAGTATGGCAAGAGTGTTTTTGGAGGTGAAAAGAGTGTCAGATAGAGTGATTTTAATGAAGCTGGAAATTGATGGTGTAATGATGACTGTTTTAGTGCATATGCTCTGCTAGTTGTGTGTGCAATGAATGAGACAGAGAATTTTTGGAGTGAGATGGATAAAGTCGTGATGACTGTACCCATGGGTGACAGAGTGGTGACTGGAGCAGATTTCAATGGGCATGTTGGTGAAGGGAACAGAGAGGATGTGGAATTGATGGGTAGGTATAGTGTTATGCAAAGGAATGCAGAAGGTGAGATGGTGATGGGGTTTGCAAAAAGGATGGACATGGCTGTGGTGAATGCATATTTTAACAATACAGAGGATCATATGGTGACATACAAGAGTGGAGGAAGATGCACGCAGGTGGATTATCTCCTATGCAGGATGGCCTGTTTGAAGGAGATTGGAGACTGTAAAGTGGTGACAGGGTAAAGTGTAGTTAGGCAGCATAGAATGTTGGTCTGTGGCATAACTTTGGTGATCAAGAAGAGAAGGAGAAGTGTGAGGGCAGCACCCAAGATCAAATGGTGAAAACTGAAAAAGGGTGATTGTGAAGTTGAGTTCAGGGAAGAGTTAAGACAGGCAGTGGGTGGCAGTGAAGAGTTACTGAACATCTGGGTAACTACAGCAGAGCTAGTAAGGGAGATGACTAGAAAGGTGCTTGGTGGACATCTGGACAGAGGAAGGAGGACAAGGAGACCTGGTGCTGGAATGAGGAAATACAGGGAGGTATACAGAGAAAGAGGCTGGTGAAAAAGAAGTGGGATTGTCAGAGAGATGAAGAAAGTAGACAGGAGTATAAGATGATGAGGTGCATGGCAAAGAGAGAGGTGACAACGGCTAAGGATGAGGTATTTGAAGGGTTGTATGAAAGGTTGGACACTAAGAATGGAGAATAAGACCTGTACTGATTGGCTAGACAGAGGGACCAATCTAGAAAGGATGTGCAGTAGATAAGGGTGATAAAGTATAATGAGGGAAATGTACTCACAAGCGAGGAGAGTGTGTTGAGCAGATGGAAAGAGTACTTTGAGGGGCTGTTGAATGAAGAGAATGAGAGAGAGAGAGAGAGAGAGAGAGAGAGAAGGTTGGATGATGTGGGTATAGTAAATCAGGAAGTGCAACGGATTAGCAAGGAGGTAGTAAGGATAGCTATGAAGAGGATAAAGAATGGAAAGGCTGTTAGTCCAGATGACATACATGTGGAAGCATGGAGGTGTTTAGGAGAAATGGCAATGGTCTTTTTAACCAGATTGTTTAATGTAATCTTAGAAAGTGAGATGATGCATGAGGGTGGAGAAAAAATGTTTGTGTACCAATTATAAGAATAAGGGTGATGTGCAGAGCTGTAGAGACTACAGAGGGATAACATTTGATCAGTCACAGCATGAAGTTATGGGAAAGAGTAGGGGAAGCTAGGTTATGAAGGGAGGTGAGGATTAGTGATCAGCAATATGGTTTCATGCCAGGAAAGAGCAGTACAGGTGTGATGTTTGCACTGAGAGTGTTTATGGAGAAGTATGGAGAAGTTCAGAAGGAGTTGTGTTGTGTCTTTGTGGACTTAGAGAAAGCATATGACAGGTTGCCTAGAGAGGAGTTGTGGTATTGTATGAGGAAGTCAGGAGTGGCGGAGGAATCTGTAAGAGTGCTACAGGATATGTACAAGGGAAGTGTGACAGCGGTGAGTTCTGCAGTGGGAGTGACAGGTGCATTTAAGATGGAGGTGGGATTACATCAGGGATCAGCTCTAAGCCCTTTCTTATTTGCAGTGGTGATGGACAGGATGACAGACAAGATCAGACAGAAGTCCTCGTTGACTGTGATGTTTGCAGATGACGTTGTGATCTGGAGTGAGAGTAAGGAACAGGTTGAGGAGATCCCTGAGAGGTGGAGATATGCTCTAGAGAGGGGAGAAATGATGGTCAGTAGGACTAATACAGCATATATGTGTGTGACTGGGAGTAAGGATAGAGGAATTGTGAGGATGCAGGGAGTAGAATTTGCAAAGTGGATGAGTTTAAATACTTGGGATCAACAGTTCAGAGTAATGACGGGTGTGGGGGAAAGGTGAAGAAGAGAGTACAGGCAGGATTGAGAGGGTGGAGAAGGTGTTGCAGGGAAGCCTTCTAGCTTATCAGTGGGAGTGGTAAGCACTAGGTAACCTATCTACCACATAAGGAGTGGTTCTGCCGCAGAAATTGTAGTTATTGGCTGTTTGGGCAGTTTTTCCATCTCTTTCAACTTTGATTTAGAAGCCCGCATTTGCACTTGTTTCCACCCTTTGCTGTAACTAGTCTAGTCCAGATACAGATTTGCTGTATCTAGGACTGTTTGTAAGCTCCTGAGCCCCCAAGCCTTTCTACGCTAGAGGGAAGCCTTCTAGCTTATCAGTGGGAGTGATAAGCACTAGGTAACCTATCTACCACATATGGAGTGGTTTCATGGCCCAGAAACTGTAGTTATTGGCCGCTTGGGCAATTTTTCTATCTTTCTCAACTTTCTGATTTAAAAGCCGCATTTGCACTTGTTTCTTTCCTGTAAGTAGTCTACTTCAGATACAGATTCTTGGTTTTAGCACTTGAATTTGCTTATTCTTGCTCAGCACTTGTTCAGAAATTGTTGTAAGCACTAAATAAGCTACAAATTACTACAGCACTTAACCTTCCTTATTACCTAGAGGAAAAGAGTTTTTGTGCGTAGTTTCCTTACTTGCTTAGAGAAAAACAGTTCCTGTGCTCGCTTTCCTCACTTGTCTAGAGGAAAGTAGTTTTATATTCAGGCATGTCCAAGGGTCAGCTCCCAATTTTCTCTCCTGTCTATCTGATGAATCTGGGCATTTTGGGGCAATGTAGCAATTGCCTCATTTACACAGACAACCCTCTCCTCCTACCACCCAACACTACAACCTGTGAGAGATGCACTTATCTAGCCAAACTGGAGGTAAAGCTCTTACCATCTAAGTCTGAACTTGACAGTCAGGAGGAGAAGGTAAACACTTGAACCACACCACACTCATCACATAGCTCCACTAAACCTACACCACCAAAATTCACACATTGAAACACAAATACATTCGTGGAGACTCTCAATAATAAACTGCTCAAGCAACAGAGACCTCCAAAATAGAAATGCAATCAACCTCCAACACAACCCAAATGACACATAGCCCACAGACACAGTGTGCCAGTCAACCACAGCCTATAAGGCAAAACAACGTACCCAACACACTAGTCATAGGTGACTCTATAGTCAGGCACACTGATGTCCCACTCACCAGACTAAACAAGGAGAAGGTTACTGTCAGTTGTCTGTCGGGTGCCAGGATCCACCGCATAACCCATGCACTCAGGCCACTCCATAACAAGTGCAAATATGACTCTGTCATTGTCCATGTTGGTGTGAATGACATGAGATGTACCTCCCTGGACTACATGAAAAGAGACATGGAAGAGCTCTCCGATCTTGTAGCCCAGGCAGGTATGACCCTAGCCCTGAGTAGCATCCTGCCATCACCCAGAATGATACTGCAGTAAAAGGACAACATGATTGACTTCAACAATTGGCTAAGCTTCTGGTGTCATTCAAAGAGGATCCAGTATCTGTCTGCCTGGGATGACACAGTCGACAGACCACGATGCTTTGCCAGAGATGGCCTGCACCCATCACCCCTGGGATTCCAGATACTGGCTAAGGTTCTTGCCACCCCTATAGTGCCTTTTTGAGGCAAGGTTCAAATGACAAATTCGCCACCGTAACAGGAACAGGCAAGCAAAAACTGAGGGTAATGCTCCTCGATGCTAGAAGTCTAAATCTCAAAATGCACTCCCTCGAGGCACTCCTTAAAATGGAGAACATTGATATCTGTGCAGTGACTGAGACCTGGTTCAAGGCTCCAGAGTGCACCCCTGCATTACCAGGCTATAACTCATACCACATTTTTTGGCCATCTAACCTGGACCAGAGCACCAAAGGCGGAGGTGTGTCCATATCCATTAAGGATATCCACACCTCCAGGCTAGTTGCTCAGCATAATGCATCCAAGGTTATCCAAGTGCAACTAACTCTGAGCAAAACTGCAATCCAAATTGTAACAAGCTACAGATCCCCCACCATGCCCCAGGATTTGTACTCCTTTTTTCTTGATATACTGGAAAATATTAGGGTTCAACCAAACACCTTAATAATGGGCGATTTCAACTACCCCACCATTAACTGGGAAAACTACTCATGCACCAACTCCTTCGCTCAATGCTTTCTGGAATTCATAAATTCCAATGCCCTAGAGCAACTTATCCACACCCCCACCAGGGGCAACAATATCCTAGGACCTTGTCATTACCAACATGAGTGACCGGTATTCCACACCTGAAGTCAACTTCTCGTTGGTCAGATCTAACCATAAGCTTATCACCCTAGATATCCACATCCTACCCCCACCCCCCATTAAGGAAACCATGGTAAAAAATTTCTCCAAAGCCAACTTCATACTTCTTAAGACAGAAGTGGCGAACTTCATGACACCCATGCAGATGGACAATACAATTACGACTGCTGAATCCTACACAAATGCACTCTATAAGCACTTACACAAGTGCATGGATCATGCTATCCAAATAGAACCAAGACGCTATCCTCCAAAAAAAGGAATTCAGTCTGGTGATCCCCTGCCATAAACAAACTCTACAACAGAAGGAAGAAACTGTTGCAAAACAGAGTAAAATCTCATGAGTGGAGGAGCTCCCTGGTCAGCCTCAGTAAGAAGCTGAGATCCCTTATAAGATCCTCCAAAGCTAGCTACGAAAACAAAATTGCCACTGATTCTAAGGACAACCACAAAGCATTCTATAGCTATGTCAGGAATCTCAATGACAGCACCTAGATCTGCTCTGAGTTACAGCACAACGGCATGAAAATTACAGAACCAACTGATATTGCCAACATCATGGCAGATAGGTTCAGTGCTAACTTTACCCCCCTCTCACCCCCTAAAGGGGCCATATCTATACAGGAAGAATGCAGAGTCCCTGTAATCACAACTACGCAGGTAAAATCTGCACTCTCTAAAGCCAAAAACACAGCATCCATGGGACTGGACAACATCCCTGGCTGTGTTTTACACGTACTTCAGAATAAATTGGCTCCCCACCTAAGCACCATGTTCAATCATAGCCTCACATCAGGCTTTGTGCCCACTGAATGGTGCACAGCAACAGTTATCCCACTCTGCAAAGGGGGAGCCACCACTGATCCCAGGAACTATCGCCCTATTAGCCTGATGAGCCTGGTCTGTAAGGCCATGGAACGTATCATCATGGAACTCATAAACAAAGACATTGGTAACCTCCAAACTCTGGACCCCACCCAGTTCAGGTTTATGAAAGGCAGATCATGCCTCCTGAACCTGATCGACTTCTTTGAGGCAGTCACCAAAGCTGTAGACGAGGGTAAGTTGGTTCATACAGCCAATCTTGACCTCGCCAAGGCTTTTGACACCATCCCCCATTCTAGAATTATAGATAAACTCACTAAACTAGGTATAAATCCTTACATCACAAAATGGGTTGCCAACTGGCTCACTGACAGAACCCACACTGTAAAAGTTGCAGACTCCATATCTGACTTCCAACCAGTGACAAGTGGAGTACCCGGGGTTCAGTCCTGGGACCTCTCCTGTTTGGTATCTACTTCCCTGAAGTACAGGCTACCAGAGAAGGCCTTTGGCTAACAAAGTTTGCAGATGACTGCAAATTAGGAGCCATAGTGGAGTCCCCAAATGTTGTGGACATCCTACAGAAGGGCCTCACTGAGACAGATGCCTGGTGTCAGAGCCATGGCCTCAAGCACAATACCAAAAAGTGCATTGTTATCCCCTTTGGTAAAAACTCTGTACCCATGAACTACCACATAGGCGTAAGTCTACTTAACGCTGAATGTATGGTAAGAGACCTTGGGACCCAGGTAGACAGTAGTCACTCCTTTGATAATCACATTGCCACTGTAGTCAGGAAATCCTTCTACATGGCACACCTCATCACAAAAGGGTTCTCATCCAGGAAAAAAGAAGTCATTGTTGCCCTCTACTTGTCACTCATTAGACCCATTATAGAGTACAACGGCCCTTTTGGAATGTACCTCACAAGACATCTGCAGCAGCTAGAAAGGCCACAGAAGTACCTCACAAAGAGGATTACTGGCCTCAAACAGATGTCCTACACTGACCGTCTTAAAAAACTCCAGCTTTACTTCATAGCATATCGCCTACTCCAAGGTGTTCTCTGCCTAACATATAAAGCTATGTCAAACCCAGAGCTGTTGGACATGCTGCAACTAAAGAAATCCCTCCAAGCTACATGTTCTAGGGACCTAAACCTTATCACCACAATAAACAGGACATGCTGGAGGGATAGATTCCTGTCCCAGAGACTTCCCATACTCTGGAACAAGCTACCCATCTATGTCAAGCAAAGTTCCTCATTAGCACTCTTCAAGAAATACACCCCGGGGATCACTTCTGTGGCTCTGCTCGATAGGGGTACAGGAAAATAACTTTCTTGGGTGGCGTAAGCCAGGCAACCTTGTTGGCTAGGCTTACCTAGGCCCTTAGGCCAATAGCCTAGTACCTACCTATCAACCTATGAATAGTGTCAGGTGTGATTTGTGACAAACGAGTACCATTAAGAGTGAGAGGGAAGGTCTACAAGATGGTAGTGAGACCAGCTATGTTATATGGTTTGGAGACAGTGGCACTGACAAAAAGGCAGGAGTCAGAGCTGGATGAGGCAGAGTTAAACATGTTAAGATTTGCACTGGGTGTGACGAGGGTGTACAGGATTATGAATATGTATGTTAGAGTGTTTGCACAGGTGGGACGGTTTGGAGACAAAGCCAGAGAGTTGTGGGATTATGTTGGTTTGCAACCAAAAACAGTTCCCCTGCACGGAGAGAGTTGCACAGCAGATAAGAAATGTACCAAAAAGCAGAGAGCCAGCAACATGGAGCTGTGGAATAAGATTTATTGAATAGTAACTTCAAAAACAGACCGGTTTCGGCTTGGAATTTCACCTAGCCTTTATCAGTGTAATATTATAAAAGACAACTGAAGCCAAATATACCTTATAATTAATTGAAAACAAAAAGTGATTGGACAGCTCATAAATATTAATACAACAATTTATAAATATTCATTATTATTGAATAGTAACTTCAAAAACAGACCGGTTTCGGCTTGGAATTTCACCTAGCCTTTATCAGTGTAATATTATAAAAGACAACTGAAGCCAAATATACCTTATAATTAATTGAAAACAAAAAGTGATTGGACAGCTCATAAATATTAATACAACAATTTATAAATATTCATTATTATTCATAGATGTTCATTAAGTCCAGGATAAAAAAGACCGCCCAGTTTAACAATCCATTTTTTCTTCTTAATATTTAATTTATTATGCCAACCAGATTTCTAGGAACGATCACCAATAATTTTATCAATGATCAAAAAATGAAATTTGGCTGTATTGTGTTTAAGTGTGTGTTTATAAAGTGCATTACTGGTTCTTTTACATTTGATATCACTCAAATGTTCCGAGACCCTTAACCTAAAGGGTCTGGAAGTTTGACCGACATAAAAAGCATGACAACTACAGCAGGCCATGTAGACAATCCAATCAGAGTTTCAACTGGCAAAAAACTTAATATCAAATACAATACTGCTATTATTACTGGAAAATTGTTTGGTTCTCAGTACATATTTACAATTGTTACAATGGCCACAAGGCATGCAGCCAACCAACTTATCACCAGTAATAGTAGTCTGTGCATGTCACTTAATGAACATCTATGAATAATAATAAATATTTATAAATTGTTGTATTAATATTTATGAGCTGTCCAATCACTTTTTGTTTTCAATTAATTATAAGGTATATTTGGCTTCAGTTGTCTTTTATAATATTACACTGATGAAGGCTTGGTGAAAATCCAAGCCGAAACCGGTCTGTTTTTGAAGTTACTATTCAATAAATCTTATTCCACAGCTCCATGTTGCTGGCTATCTGCTTTTTGGTACATTATGTTGGTTTGGACATGTGCTGAGGATGGATGTTGAGTATATTGGGAAAAGAATGGTAAGGATGAAGCTGCCAGGTAAGAGGAAAAGAGGAAGGCCTAAGACAATGTGTATGGATATGGTGATAAAGGACATGCAGGTTGTTGGTGTGACAGAGCAAGATGCAGAGGACAGGAGGAAATGGAGACAGATGATTCGCTGTGGTGACCCCTAATGGGAACAGCCAAAAGAAAGAGAAGGAGATGTTGTAATGCCAGTCTTCACAGGTTGCCAATGATTTGTCAGACATAACACAACTCTATAAGTAAATGACTACAAATATGAGGCGCACATATATTCAGTGTGCATAACACTGGACAGTTGAATGGTATGAGCTCAGTATATCACATGCAGTTCAACACACACATCTGCAACAGTATTTTACTATGCAAATACCCTGTATAGGTCTCTCACATTTCTGAGACAAACATGTATATCATAGTTGTATTTACAATTCACATAAGGATATCTATGACATCCCAGTAGCTGGCCTAGCAGTGTCACAGTCAGTATTGTTCAACGCACATTCCAGTAGTAGTCATACGTAAGCCATCATTTCCTGGGGTGACTCAGGGGCATCAGCTATAATCTATGTCACTGCAGACAGACCCAGATGCAATGGCCATATGTTTTGATCAGCAATATATCAGTAGAGCAAGTCTTGTTGAGACATATTTGTTGAACTTCCTATTTCCCATTATTACATACCCCTACTGCAATCCATTACATGCTTACTTGTTCGACATACCTTTTTTTTCTAAGTATGGTTGGTTTTATGCCAAAATGTGTTGGATTTCTTTGTCTGTCTGTCTGTCTCTCTCTTTCTCTCTCTCTCTCTCTCTGTCCCTCCCAGATGTAGGGTATGCATCTGTTTTGCATAGGCAACAGCTTGCCTTTTGTAGGTAATGCTCAAGAGCAGCTGATGCCCTGTGTACCAATTGGTGTTCCCCACTTACTAACTGCATGCAGAACAGCTGTGGTGTTATTCCTATAACCAATGGTGTGGCAACACACTCCTATAATTGAGTACTTCATGTGGGCATTGCCCCTCTTCCATGACTTTGAGGAGGACTTCATGGAGGTGTGTGAACAACAGCATCACAGATGGTAGTTGGAAATACGTCTTACAATGAAAACTGTGGAGATAGCCCAACAAACCGGGGGAGAATGTTCCAGACATAGGGGCAGAATGTAAGTATTGCTGTTATACAGTTGAATTAATGCTAGTTTAACAGGGTTTGTGTGGACATGGCGTTTCTGCATGATTTTAAGTCTGACAGTGTTATGTGGTTGACATAACTCTCAACTGTAGGGCTATTTGCAGAATGGCCAGATTTTGGACTTTCATGTTTGGTGGTTCCTTAGACATTTTTTGTCTTTGGAAAATCAGTAGCTTAGTGTGGAGATTGCAGTCAGTAAATTATATCATCCATTTGTGTTTCTGACTTCATATCCCTTAGAACAGATATGTTAGAACAAACCATGTTACACCAGCAACTGTCTCAGTTTATAACAGCAGTATTTCACATATGCTGCTGTTTTTGGGACTCTGTCCCCCAAGTATGTCAGGCTTTGTCCAGATGTCATGCAATAAGAGGGTGATAGGTAGGGTATATCATTATTTTGTGCCTTCATTCCTGATACCATCCCAATGATGTATCAGACTGCCAGACATGTTATGATTAAGAGGCCTTATATATGAGGACAAAGCCTGGACATTCTGTGGGACTCTGAACAGTTGAGAGGTCTGTGTATTTCTGATGAGTGTTGACATACTGTCAGGACTGTGTAGCAGTGTAGTGTGACAATGTTATTTGGCCTGTGTAGGGAGGGGGGTAGATGTATGTATTACGGCTCATTTTCTATCTGCCTGTGCATGCTGCTTATGTTTCCTGTGGTCTTTCGGCTGTATATGTTTGTAGGGTCAGACTAAGATATGTCCCATACCACGGTTAGGCATCATACTACACTGTGAATTGGGCCAGTCAATGTAGGGGCAGTGTGTGAGTGGCAAACATGTTGAGATGTTTTTGTTCACACAGTCCTTATAATGTACTGTTCATTTGGCTTACCGGTATGTCACTGTGACTGTGGTGAAATTGGTTGTGGGTATGCACTTTCACACTGGTGTCTGTTTTTCACTGCTGTTACATCCCTGTAGTGTCTGATATATTTGCAAATACATGTGTAATTCCCCATATTGGATTTGGGTTAGTGTTGTGTCAGTCTGACTGTAGTTTGGACGGTGCTTGGTGACACGCTTAGCAGCTGAGTGTAGTTTCTCTAATGTGATGTTATGTCCAAATATTTGTAGGATGTACTGTTGCCTGGCCCCCATACGTGTTGTGTCTTTCCGACACATCAGTGGGATGATGTGAGGATTTAAGTCACTAACTAGTGAGAAGTAATTGAGTGTTGGATTTGTGCTATTTCAGTCAATATATGTTAGGACAGATGGGAGGGTGTTACTGCAGCAACTGTGTCAGCCTATCTACTACAGTATTTCAGATATGTCCTATTTTCATGGCTTTCTCCCCCCATTTTGTCAAGCTAGGTCCAGATTCATTGCACTAAGGGGTGCTGAGCCTACCTGTCGACTGTCCTGATTGTTTGAGAATGTCCAAGTTTATTGCTCATATTTCTGGTATGTTTCACAGCTTCACTATTTTTATTTCCCTGGTAAATCACTGTGATGATCTGGGGATTTCTGTCAGTAAATGATGGCATACATTTCAGTTTCAGAACTTACATCTTTCGGAAAATGTATGCGTAAACAAACCCTGTCACTCTGGCAACATTCTACAGTTACAAGAGCAATATTTCAAATAAGTCCTTAGTTTTTGCCCTTTCTTCCCCCATTTGGACAGCCTTTGGCCAGATTTCTTGCACTAAGAGGTTGAGAGGTATGGTTTTGAGGTATGACTCTACTACATTTTATGAGCATATATATATATATATATATATATATATATATATATATATATATATATATATATATTCTTTTATATATATATATATATATATATATATATACATATATATATATATGTATGTATGTATATGTACAGTGGATATAAAAAGTTTACACACCCTTGTTAAAATGCCAGGTTTTTGTGATATAAAAAATGAGACCACAATAAATAATTTCAAAACTTTTCCCACCTTTAATGTGACCCATAACCTGTACAATTCAATTGAAAAACAAACAAATCTGTTAGGGGAAAAATATAAAAAATAAACGTACAATAAAGTGCTTGCATAAGTGTGCACACCCTTAAACTAATACTTTGTTGAAGCACCTTTTTATTTAATTACAGCATTCAGTCTTCTTGGGTACACACCTGTCATCAATTAAAGAGACTCTGATTAACCCCAAATGAAGTTCGGCTGTCCTAGTAGGATTTTCCTGACATTTACTCAGTTGCCTACTATAGCAAAAGCCATGGTTTGCAGAGAGCTTGCAAAGCATTAAAGGGATCTCATTGTTGAAAGGTGTCAGTCAGGAGAAAGGTACAAAAAAATTCCACAGCATTGGTTATACTATGGAACACAGTGAAGACCGTCATCAAAAAATGGAGAAAGTATGGGACAACAATGACGTTGCAAAGAACTGGGCATCCCTCCAAAATTGATGAAAAGACAAGATGAAAACTGGTCAGGGTGGCTGCCAAGAGACCTACAGCAACACTGAAGGAGCTGCAGGAATTTCTGGCAAGTACTGATTGTGTACTACATATAACAACAATCTCCCATATTCTCCATATGTCTGGGCTATGGGGTAGGGTTGCAAGACAGAAGCCTTTTCTTACACAGAAAAACATCCAGGCCTAGCTAAAATTTGCAAAACAATACATCAAGTCTCCTAAAAGCATGTGGAAAAATGTGTTATGGTCTTAGGAGATCAAGGTTGATCTTTTTGGCCACAATTGCAAAAGGTACGTTTGGCGCAAAAAAACACTTTACATCGCTTTTCTTCAGCTGGAACTGGGGCTTTAGTCAACCCGGAGGGAATTATAAACAGTTCCAAATACCAGTCACTTTTGGCCAGAAACCTTCAGGTGTCTGCTAGAAAACTGAAGATGATGAGGAATTTCACCTTTCAACACAAAAATGACCCCAAGCATACATCCAAATCAAGAAAAGAATGGCTTCACAAGAAGAAAATTAAAGTTTTGGAATGGCACAGCCAGAGCCCAGACCTAAATCCAATAAAAAATCTGTGGGGTGACCTGAAGAGGGCTGTGCACAAGAGACGCCCTTGCAATCTGATAGATTTGGAGTGCTTTTGCAAGGAAGAGTGGGCAAATATTGCCAAGTCAAGCTGTCCCATGCTGATAAACTCCTACCCAAGAAGACTGAATGCTGTAATTAAATCAAAAGTTGCTTCAACAACATATTAGTTTAAGGGTGTGCGCACTTATGCAACCACCTTATTGTACTTTTTTAATTTTTTTATATTTTTTCCCCTAACAGATTTGTTTGTTTTTTAATTGAATTGTACAGGTTATATGTCACATTAAAGGTGGGAAAAGTTTTGAAATCATTTATTGTGGTCTCATTTTTTTATATCACAAAAACTTGGCATTTTAACAGGGGTGTGTAAACTTTTTATATCCACTGTATATATTTTATATGTATATCTATATTTATATTATGTATATATTTTTCAATATATATATATATATATACCTCTCCAGACATATATAGACCATGGTGTACAGGGGCCTGGGTTCAAGACTTGGCAGGGCTGATTATTTTGTTGCTAGGCAGAACAGTGGCTGATGGAAACACAGTGATTAAAGTAGTTTTAAGCAGTTGTAAGTGGGTTTGTGCAGATTTGTGCAATGCTAAGTAATGCCATATGCTTATATGTTGTAAGTAATTTTTATGTTAAATTGTTAATCACTATGTAATCCAATGTAACTACTGTCTGTTTATTTTACTGTGGAGCTTTTCTCCCCGGGCCTCCGCTGAAAATGGACCCACGTCCAGTCGGACACTCCCGGTCAACAAATTTAAATAAATAAATAAATAAAATAAATAAATAAATATATACATGTGTATATATATATATATATATATATATATATATATATATATATATATATATATACACAAAACCTGACTGACTCTACAGAATCTTTTCCCTGCTGTTGAATGACTCTACTGCATGATATTTTGAAAAAGCATCAGCAATCCCTACAGCTTAAATGGTGCACTGGTGCATTGTATAGACCATGGTGTACAGGGGCCTGGGTTCAAGACTTTGCAGGGCTGATTATTTTGTTGCTAGGCAGAACAGTGGCTGATGGAAACACAGTGATTAAAGTAGTTTTAAGCAGTTGTAAGTGGGTTTGTGCAGATTTGTGCAATGCTAAGTAATGCCAACACATGGTTAAACGTACAGATACTTAATCTGTGTTGGCTGCACTTAGCATTGCGCACATTCGCTTACTCCCACTTACTACCGCTTACTCTTGCTTACACCTGCTCTAATTTCTTTAAAAGAAAAGAAAAAGGGGTGATAGGAAACTGGTGAAAAAGGGGAATGCAGAGGGAAAAACAATATGAAAGATAGCTAGGTATGTGCAGGACGGGTGTAAGGAAGGTCCATAGCTGTCCATTTTTTATACAGCAATATCTGTGATTTGTACAGAATTCGTAGGTGAATTTAGACGCTCAAACCCCAGACAGAGGGGTGAGAACAACAGTAATGTGTTGTCAAGCCATTTGAACCAGATTACATGTGTATAGTGGACACATGTACAAAATAGACAGCTATGTATAGGGCAAATTTTTTGGGGGGAACAAATGCCCTTTTTTTTCTTTAAGGTGAGAGTGGGATGTTGTGGTAGGATAGTAGGTAAAATTGGGGAGGTAAGTTGAGTAGGAAGACCGACAAGACAGCAGACAGGGGCAATATATGACACATGTGGTGGTAAACACCTTGGACAGGGAGGGTGGTTGGGAATTGGATGCCCATGAGACCCTAAATGGACACAGTGGGACTGAGGTCCCCACACATGGGTAGTCACCACTGCACATTCAAGGCCCCAAAGGTGGCTCTGCTGGGGGCTTTACAGGCGGGGCAGGCTGATCCTCATGATGCACCAGGCAGCCCTCAATCTGGCACAACTGACCACCAAACTCTTTGTGGATGGTGCTGTGCACCAAACCCCATACCTAACTATGGGTGACAGGTTCCTGTCCGTGCTGACTCCCAGGGGGGGACAAGCCCTGTCCCCTGAGGCAGTCCACCTGATGGTGGTGCAGGGCCAGTAGATGTGGAGGTCCCAGGTTGGGTCCCAGATGTGCTGGACCAGATGCCACTGCCAGATGAGGTGGGACAAGCAGATCCACCATGATCTGCCTTCCCAGATGTGCTATGGTGTTGACGATTTACAAAATATGTTGGTTAGTCATGAACAACACATTTCAAGATTAGTTATAACAACATGCATGGGTGTTCCAAATGAGCCCATAAAACAGTTTTGAAACAGTTGCATAGCAAACAGAACACATGCAGAAATGGAACCACAGTAAGCATTATAACATCATGCAGGTTGCATTGACAGGCCACCAATGATAGTATCCGAATGAGGTTCAGTAATATTCACACAATTCAATATCTGTAGAACAATAGGACACATGTCCCAGCAGTAGGTTTGTGAAAACATACCCGTTGATTATGTGTATTTATTATTGATGCAGATAGGGGTAGGGAGAGAGAGGGATGTCAATTAACAACTGTATAGGCTGCAATATTTCACAACTGTACTGATCATTACTCTACTCATTACTCGCCAGGTCTGACCTCACTTTACATCTAGCTATGACCTGGGGTTGGACAGTGGAAGTGTAGTACACAGTGTGTTAGTAAAGCCTTCTTACAGCTACTACAAACATTTCCTTTCCTGGTGGACCTGTGGAGGGAATTTCTGTTAACACTACCTGACTGTTTCTATACATACTCACATATTCAGGGTTACATATATGACACTGAAAGGGGTGCCCTGCACTCATGCTGTGTGGGTGTGCTACTGACGTACTCTGCCTAGATTTATGTCTGTCTCCCTGGTTATTGGCAGCAGTCTTTTCAGGAGTGTGGGTTGGAAACCTCTTAGAATTAGAACAAATGGATTTTGACTCTTTACTACATGATACGAAGGTAGATTTTTAAACAAGGTACGAAAGTACAACTGAGTTTCTCTGATTCCTCAGCTGCTTTTTGTGTTCTGCAACAGTTTCGCTTTGTGACTTGATCGTATTGGCAGCAGTGAACACTAGCAGTGACAGTGTGACACTTGAGCGTCGTGTATCTGGCAAAGTGCTCGGTGTATATACGTATCGTGCTGTCATTTGCATGCATGGGGTTGGACAGTGGATATGTTTTACACATTGTATTAGTAAAGCATTCTTACAGCTACTACAAACATTTCCTTACCTGGCAGACCTGTGGAGGAAATTTCTGTTAACACTACCTGACTGTTTCTACACATATTTATATATTCAGGGTTACCTATGTGACACTGAAAGGGGTGCCCTGCACTCATGCTGTGTGGGTGTGCTACTGACATACTCCACCTGGATTTCTATCTGTCTTCCTGGTTATTGGCAGCAGTGACCACTAGCTGTGACAGCGTGACACTTGAGGGACATGTATCTGGCAAAGTGCTTGGTGTATGTACGTATTGTGCTGTCATTTGCAGGCATGGGTTTGGACAGTGAATGTGTTTTACACATTGTATTACTGAAGCATTCTTACAGCTTCTACAAACATTTCCTTACCTGTCAGACCTGCGGAGAAAATTTCTGTTAACACTACCTGACTGGTTCTACAAATATTCACATATTCAGGGTTACATATGTGACACTGAAAGGGGTGTCCTGCACTCATGCTGTGTGGGTGTGCTACTGACATACTCTGCCTGGATTTCTATCTGCCTGCCTGGTTACTGGCAGCAATGGCCACTAGCCAGGACAGTGTGACACTTGAGGGACATATATCTGGCAAAGTGCTTGGTGTATGAACATATTGTGCTGTCATTTGCAGGCATTGGATTGGACAGTGGATGTGTTTTACACAGTGTATTAGTAAAGCCTTTTCACAGCTACTGCAAGCATTTCCTTACCTGGCAGACCTGTGGAGGAAATTTCTGTTAACACTACATGACTGTTTCTATACATATTCACATATTCTTGGGTGAATATATGCATACAGCTTACTTCCACTCCCGGGATTCAAATTGTTTCTGTTTGTGCAAAAAGGTACACCAAGTTTGTGTCTCATCACTATGAACTACTGTCTCGCACTTGACTGTTTTCTGCCTAATACTCTCTGGGTTGGATGATCTAACCTTGTAATTCTGACATTCATGCATGGCAGACAGTTCTTGTACCGTGCATTAATACTTTGAGATATTGCAATCTGGAAAGCAATGGTTAACACACGGCAAGGCTGCAGGGGGTACAGTAAAATACTTTACACATTACTATTCAAAGTTCAGAACTTGGTGCATGGAAACTTCCATGTAGTTTTATATCCTGTTTTACAGCTCCACAATCTTTTTCAGTTGAGCCTCATTTAATTCATGCTGTCAGAGCCATAGTTGCTGTGTAGAACCTGTACACATTTATATTCCTGTCACAATATACCACAGTAAACACAACAGTCTGGTGTTTGTAGTTTTATTAAAGGGTACTCACACTTTTATTAATGGATAGCCTGTACATCATTATTAGTCTAGCTAATGTCATTTATTCATTACACACAGTACACACTTTACCTACTGGCAGTAGACATTCTACACATTTGTATTATTTGGCCTATATACTGCAAGCTATATTTGTACTCACCAGCCTCCCAGTGCAGCCTTAACAACCTGTTGGCATGGCCGTCCATGTTCATAGCCCTCTCATCTGAAGCTGTATGGGAGATAAACAAACATTTATGCATACCTGTCAATCACATACTCAGGCTGGACTTTGGTAAACACTAATTGATACTGATACTTACACACTCCTGGGGCATTCTATGCCCATACATCTTGGGTCCACTGGTCCAACAGCTCCCTCTTCCTATGCTCGAGGTCAGTGAAATGGTGCTGAACCTGCTCACCAGTTCAAGGGATGCCAGTAGCACTGGTGAGATCACGTGCGAAATGGTACCAGGCCTCCACTTTATATTGTGAGCCCTGGTACTGGCCCTGCAGCAGTCTCTCCTTATGGTCTTTCACTAGGAGTTCAACCATGACACTGGACTCCTGGATGCCCCAGTGCTGTGCCCGAAAGCGCACACTCTCACCTACACCAGCCATAGTGCCGGCAATGATCAGCTACAACTGGTTATGGCTGTATTCCCACCTGCCCTGTTTAAATAGTGTGATATTCCTGCCCTTTGCTGTCATTGGACCATTTTGAAAAGGTTAAGCTCTGCTAAGCAGTGCGCAAATCCACTGAGTCAGTTTTAACACTGCTTAAAGGAGAACCTGTTGAGCAGTGTTTTACTGTGCGCAAATCCACTTAGCTGAGCTACCTGCTGCTTAGCAATCATTTCTTAGCAATTGTTACACTTGCTAAGCATAACTAAACATTGCTAACCATTGCTCACTTTTAATTTTTTTAATATATCAGAGGACTGATTTCATTTATTAAGTGTATATCATATACTTTACATGACATCCCTCTGTGTGCTTTCCTTACATTGGCAATGGGTGTGATTATACTGTATGGGGCACTTGTGTGTACATGGGTGGTTTAACATGTTATATGCACTCACACTTACATTGAATACCAGCTACACTACTTTGGTTGACAAAATACAGTTGCTATATAATTTAAGTTTACAAAAATAATTTTAACACTACTTTCCCAAAGAAAAATAAGTTGCCTGTCTTGATACCAAACCATGAATGCCTGCATGTAAAGCTAGGACTCTAACCACTATACTATCGCAGCTTGGAAGCTTCACCTGTATATCTATATTTATCTCCTGTGGGATGTTTAAGCTATGGTAAGAGGAGGGCCATAACACGCACACCCGCTTAGCTACGCTGAAACTTTCCTTAGCCTAGACAAAAAAAATATAATATTATTATTATATTATTATGTTATACAAGTGAGTATTGTGGTGTTTCAACAAGTCATTGAGGACTGTAATCAGGAAATAATGGCATTCATTTGGCTTTCAGGCTTCCATCCTTCAGAGACTCCTGCTAATACATATTCTGTTTTCTATCAACTTTCTAAGTGTGTAAGGGCAATTTTTCAGAAGTGTCCCTATTTTATTGATTTTCCCCCATTATTTGTGCCTTTGTCCACATGGACTGCTGTCATGGAATATTGGCATACATTTGCTTTCAGACTTCTACATTTCGGTAATTCATGCTAATGCATGATCTGTTTTTTATCAACTTCCGAAGTTTGTGAGGACAATATGTATGTTGTGTCCCTTTTCAGGGATTTATCCCCCTATATTTGTGCATTTGCACACATTTCCTGCTTTAGCAGGTTGCAGAGGTGTCGCACTGCACTTTTACAATTCAGGGTGTGTGTCACAGAAGCTGTCACACACCCCCTGCATTGCTTTCCTGATGCCATGTGCATTTCAGTGTCCGTGGACACTGAAATGATCATTTATTTCATTTCAGTGTCTGCAGAAACTGAAATACTGGCATAATATTAGAGTAATTCTCTAATATTATGCCAGATCCTTTTAGAAAGTGCTGTACGGCACTTTCTGAGTGCAGGGGACATGTTCAATGTACATGCACTACTTGAACATGCCCCCCCCACACTCATTCACAGTTCATGCCTGTATAGGTTGAACAGCAGCGCGCCTTCATGAATATGCAAGGAACGCTGCTGTGCTATACAGACATGAACCACGCAGTGCAAGAATAATGCTATTCTTGCACTGAGTTTATTGAATCCCAGGGGTGATTATTACATGTTCAGTGATAACACCAATACTATAGACTGTGTAACTGTGACAATAAAGACAACCCTGATACATATAACAATTGTTGGAGTGTATAGCCCACCAAAGTCAAATGCAGGTGATCTACAGGAATTCAAACATTCATTGCGTGAAAACCAATCTCCACCAAATGTGGTAAAGAAACGACAAATTCACCAGAAAAAAAAAATCATACTGTGAGCTGTAGAGTCAGGCTAAGTGCTAGTTTGTTGTGTTCTACAATAAATATTTCTTCCTTTTATGAACAGCAGTTTTGGACTTATTTGGATGTAACAAGCACTTAGTCAGCCTGACTCTACAGCTTGCAGTGGTGATTTTTTTGTTTTTTCTGGTGAATTTCTTGCGTGAAACACATGAGGGAACAATAATATTACTTGGGGACTTAAATTTACCAGAAACAGATGGCAATAATATTGATTCAGCAACATTAGTAAAGAAATTATTCACAAAGTATATTCAGGAACAATTGCTTCAGATTGTTAAAAAAAAGCTACCAGGGGATGGAACATACTAAACATCGTTACTGTTACTTCAAGTGAAGTTTTACCACCATTGATGTGCAGTGATCATGGGGTTATAAAGGTTAATTTGTTGCTAGATATTTCTGCCAAACTGAAATCTAAACCAATGCACAGAAAGTTAATTACAGATTATACGGAAGCAAAACCATCACTATGTAAAACTAACTGGAGTGAGGTGTTCAGTGGAAAAACTGTTGATGGAATGCGAAAAATTTTGAAACAAAAATCGTTTGAGTGAAAAAATAAAAAAAAATGTTTAACATCAGGATCTGGGCATACAACATCAGGTAGATATATTTCCATAAGAACAAGATATCTGAACTACAACTTTGAAAACTGAAATAAACGTTATATGTATGCATAGTGTGAGACAAGATCAAGGGTGGCCACGGTGGTGCAGTGGTTAGCATTGTTGCCTCACAGCAAGAGGTTCTCTGATTCGATCCTCAGCTGGGGTGCCTTCTGTGTGGAGTCTGCATGCCCTCCCTGTGGTTATGTGGGTTTCCTCCAGGTGTTCTGCTTTCCTCCCACATCCCAAAGACATGCTGTAGATGGATTGAACACTCTAAAGTGGCCCTAGGCATGTGTGTGTGTGTGTGTGTGTGTGTGTGTGTGTGTGTGTGTGTGTGTGTGTGTGTGTGTGTGTGTGTGTGTCTTCTGTCGAAGGTTGGGTGCCGGGCTGGCAACCTGACACCGTAAAACTCTACTGCCAATCACGAGCAGACAGATGATCCACTGTGGTGACCCCTAACTGGGCAAAGCCGAAAGAAGAAGTGTGAGACAAGATCAAGAAAAATTTGAAGAACATTTATATAAAGATATTGAGCATAATAAGAAATATTTTTTTATAGATACATAAGATGTGGAAGGAGCAAAGACATACAAATTGATAAATGTGTGCAGATTCTAAAATTTATTCTCAGACACAACAGATTATAGATATAGTTACAAAATCTTATGCAAAACAAGCAAAACAGTTTGGCTCCAAAACAGGGGTGATAAGTTGTCTTAGTGACATCCAGGTAATCTTAGATACTGAAATCAAATTAGATTATATTGAAAAAGAACTGCACAAACTGGATCCAAACAAAGCACAGGGAGGAGATGGAATTAGTAACAATGACCTGAGAACACTTCAGCAAGAATTTTACAGTACCATTATATCTATTATTCACTAGGTCATATAAATATGGGGAGATTCCTCAAGATTGGAGACATGCGCTTATTAAACCTGTCTTTAAGGGAAAAGGGATTAGGACAAACCCAAAGTCATATAGACCCTTAAGTCTACTTTCATGCTGTGGAAAAATAATGGAGAAGGTAATATTGGATAAGTTATTGTCAGAAGTGGATAGACTGGGACTTGAAACCATATATCAGCAAGCATATGTTGAAAATAGATCTATTACCACCTGTAACATGATGTTCTATAACAAAAGTAATAACAGTTATGAATGAAAAGTTGTGCTGTGATGTAATTTATATAGATTTAACTTCAGCATTTGACAGGGTCATACACAAAACACTGATCAATAAATTAAAACAACTAGTTATTGATGTACTCTTGATAAGATGGATAGCTGCATGGCTTACAAATAGGATATGGCAAGTATCATACAGCAACTGGGCAGGTGAAATCCTTGGTTACAGTCAGGGTGTTCCACAGGGCTCTGTCCTAAGCCCTTACTTGTTTAGATTGTATCTTTCGGGCCTAGATTTTTCATCTGAGGTGTTCTGCAGTCTATATGCAGATGACCTGAAATTGAGTAAACTGATTACATGTCTTACAATTAAGGCATGTCTGCAAAATAACTTGACTAAATTGACCATTTGGGCACAAGTGAATAATATGCTGATAAATGGGTCTACTTCTAATGACCGAAACGCCGATTCGCCGACAGTGAAATCACCGACACGAAACGACCGACAACGCAGTTGACCGACACGCTCGAATCCCGACAGACGGAAGACCGACAAGGGGAATGTGTAAGCGCGACCTGGTAAGTATGCGATAGTGAGGGATTTAGGAGTAGGGAGCGGACAGGTAAGTGTGCAATACTCAGGGATGTAGGGTTAGGGTGTGTGATAGGTGAGTGTGCGGTAGTGTCGGAGCTTGGGGTTCGGGGTGTAAGTGAGTTAGGGTTAGGGTGCAGGTAGGGAGAGTGTGCGGTAGTGTCGGAGCTTGGGGTTGGGGTGTAAGTGAGTTAGGGTTAGGGTGCAGGTAGGGAGAGTGTGCGGTAGTGTCGGACCTTAGGGTTAGGGTTTGGGTTAGGGCTAGTGGATATGTGTTGTAGTGTACTGTGTTGTTTACGTGTAGTGTGTCAGTGTTATGGTGTTCGGTGTTTCGCGTTGTCGGGTTTGTGTGTTGTCGGTTTTCTGGCGTCGGTGATTTCACTGTCGGCGAATCGGCGTTTCGGTCATTAGAAGTAGACCCTGATAAATACATCAAAAACTAAGCATATGAGATTTGGGAGACGTAAATTGAAAAATGAATATTTAATACATCACCCAGTGATTGAAACTGTAGACTCATTTAAGGACTTGGGTATATGGGTAGATCCAGCTATGAGTTTTTATAATCATATCAGCCAATTGGTTAATAATAGTTATAGAACTATAGGTTGTATAAAAAGATTTTAGTCTATGAAATCAAAAATGATGAAGTCATTGTTTGTTAGTTACACTAGACACAAACTTGAGTATGGAATAACAATATGGAAACCCTATACGAAAACAAGCATGAGTAAACTGGAAAGAGTACAGTGGAAATTTACCAAGGGTGTTTTTGTATGTGAAAATTTAACTTATTATAAAAAACTAAAATATCTGAAATTGTACAGTGTCTCCTACAAATATCTAAGAGGAGATCTTATTCAGGTATATGGGGCATTTGGGGACAACTGCATCTGGGAATGTTTGGGGTTATCAAAAAGTACTAGAGAATCATTAGATAACCTATGTAGAAGATTCTATAGGAATGAGAAGTGTAGTAACTGGTTCTCTGACACAGTACCTGATGCATGGAACAGACTACCAAATTACATTAAAGCAAGTACTAGTTTAGATATTTTTAAGAAGAGCCTGGACTTTTGCTATGGGAACAAGTGTTTTGGTATATTAGCAAGCTAGAAGGGCATTAATGCCCATGCTTGAAATATTTGCATGTATGTAAATTTGCAAAGTGGCCAGACTACATGTTTTTGTATCTAGGCTTCAAGCTACATTATAAAAACAAAAGTAGAGATAAAAAGATTAACCAGTCAATTGATGTAGGAGCAGGGCATCCACCTGTTATGGGCTAACCCAGAATCATCTAGCAACCTGGATACTGGACGGTTGACAAGGTGGTAGGATTGAGTGCTCAATGGCCAAATTCACCTACCTCAGGTGGAGGGCATGGATTTTTGAAGCACAAAGTGTGTTCTCTTGAGAGGTTGGAGAGCAGTATTAGTGTCTCACAAATGTGCACATGATGAAGACAGACATCCATGTGTCTCAGGAGAGAGCATCCATGGGCATTGTACAAGCCTTCTCATGGGAATACTTGGGTATATAATAAATCTCTCCATTTAGGAGCATTGCAGGGACAGGATGCCTCAGTATTCTCTTATGTCCACCAAGAGGTGGTCTCAAGCTGCAGGTCCTGTCAAGGAGGGCCAGTCTAGGGGGGGGGGTTGGGGAAGAAGTAGAGGCACTGGCTATCTGCAGTTGGTTATCCTGGCTAGAAGGTCAAAAACTAAATATATCCATCCATCCACAATCCCTTTTTCCAGTTTTCGCACATGGGGTCAGGGTGTCATTTCAAAAATGACAATTATCTAGAGCCAAGTTTTACACCACCAGGTGGCTAGCCTTGCAATGGTAGTTCTTCCACACAATGCTCTCACACATATGGCCAATTTAGAGTGTCCAGTCCACCTACTGCATGAATTTGGAATGTGGGAGGAAACAAGGAGGACATGAGACTCCACACAGACGGCACCTCAGCTGAGAATCTAACTGGGGAACCTCTTGCTGTGAGATGACAATGCTATCCACTGTACCACTCCAGATACATAAAAACTAATAACATTACTTTGTGTAAAGAAAACATGAGGCTTTGAGAATGTGGTTAGTATTGCTTGGAGCAGGCTCTTAAGACAGTCCTGTTAACATTCTGATAAAATGATTGCCTTACTGAGCGAGATTAAAAATGTGCAAAGCAAAAATTCAAATCACTGAGCTACAGATTCTGTGGCAAAGACCTTTGAAGAAAGATCATGGTTACTTTAAGAACTGCAGGTGGATCCCTCCTAATATTTTAAAAGTCATATAATTGAATTTTGTTTTCACGAGTCAAAAATTGCGAAAATGAAATACTCAAATGGTGAATTTTTCCCACTGCAAGTAAAGACTTGTCCAACATGCCCTTTCCTACACTGTTGTGCAATCCCAGATTTGGTGTATATAGTTAGGGGTGGGGGGTGAAACCCCCTCATTGATGGGTGTGGGGGGGGTATGGGTTTTATTTACTCTGGTGTGTGTTTTTCATTGAAGTTTGGGCAAGTGTTTACTTCCCCTGGGAAAAAGATTTGCCATTTGGGTGTTTCATTTTCCCGATTTATGTGCCGTGAAAACAAAATTCAGTGATATGGTCTTTTGAATATAAGAAGTAGATCCCTGCAGGCATATCAGTTCTTGTTTCAGTCTAGGTTGGAATTTGCGCAAAAAGCAAGCTAGTAACTTTTATCTAATTGCTGGCAGCTTCAGAGATGATTATATTAAGAATGTGTGTGTATTGAGCGGAGCTTGCCCTACTGTATAATATTCTAATGTCCAGAAATGTTCATTCACAATCTTTTGATCCCCATTTTGTGCATTTTACAGAGAAATGCTTGCTAATTCTTAGAAGTCATCTAGACAGACGCTAAAATAATGGGGCAAGGGCTCAAAAAATAGGGGCAGATTTTAAATATCGATCTTATAGAAAGTTACTAGAATATGATGTGTCTTAGTGTGCATTTTCTGAAAGATATGAAGTCTGAAATTCAAATGTATGTCACTATTTAGTGACTTCAATCCTCAGTGACAAATATTAAATAAATAAATAAATTTGTCATGAAATCATACATTTTATAAGGAAAAGACCAAAAATATGAGGCAGAAATTTTTATTTTTTTATTTTTTTATTTTTATTTTACATTTGTTGACCGGGCTAGTCTAACTGGATATATGTCCATTTTCAGTAGAGGCCCGGGGAGATAAGCTCCGAGGAAGCACAAATATAATAACATATACAAGATTAATTTCATGTTAAACATTGCTAGAAAGAAAGACCAGGAATAATCTCGGAGCTCCAGGGAGATAAGCTCCGAGGAAGCACGAATATAATAACATATACAAGATTAATTTCATGTTAAACATTGCTAGAAAGAAAGACCAGGAATAATCTCGGAGTTCCAGGGAGATAAGCTCCAAGGAAGCACGAATATAATAACATATACAAGATTAACTTCATGTTAAACATTGCTAGAAAGAAAGACCCCAGGAATAATCTCGGAGTTCCAGGGAGATAAGCTCCAAGGAAGCACGAATATAATAACATATACAAGATTAATTTCATATTAAACATTGCTAGAAAGAAAGACCAGGAAACATTCTATGAAAATCTAGACATTTGTTCTAAGCTGTAAAAGAAAATGAAGGTTGGTTTCAGAAAATGCACATATATCACTGTTTTTAATTCTTTCTTATAGGTTCATACTAGGCAAACTGCTCTTATGGGCCACTTTAAGTTTAGCCACTTACCCCATGTGAGAATCAAACCGTGCACTTTGTGTCTGTAAGACAAACACCTTAAACATTTTGCCAACCCCCCCATGATATATGTGTTATAACTTTGCATTTCTGTTTTTCTCACATGCTTCTGGTCACTGCCTGCCTCATCTTGTCCAAACTGATGCAAAGTCATGTGCAGAACTGAAGTAAATTTTGTACTTTCATGAGCAGAATATCTATAAACTGATAAGATAAAAAGTCTCAGGCAGTAAAAATAGTGCAATTACAAAAAAAAAAAACTTTTGATTCCCAGTAGACCATCATACTTTAATTGCCCAATTTTAATATTCCATGCATGTATTCTGTTCCTCTAATAGTCCCCTCACCACAGCATGCTGAACCATACATGTCCCTGCTTTTGGAGGAATACAGAATGAGTAATAGTCTGAGGTGTACATAATGATTAACAGTCTGACTTCATTCTGTAAAGCAGTGAAAAAAATAATGTAAAGGCCAGGAATCTAGGGAATGTTTTTTTTTTTTTCAATTTATTGCCTACAAAGGCATTTATTTATTTATTTATTTTGTATTACCAGCCAGGTATGCAAAACAATTTCATTTTGATGAAAACAATTATAATAAAGTAATGGTCTAACTTGAAGAAAATGTCACTTCTGATAGCTAAACAAGATATACAACATGCTGCATAATTACTTTGCAAAATAGTTTTTCGTTCCCTTCTGCACTTACAAATGAATATCTTATGGTCATATCATATTAAGATTAAATTCAAATAGAGACTGCCAAAGGGAAAAATAGTTCTCCAACGTATTGTTACATTTGTGTTAATGGTGCAAGAGATTGGTGATGGAGCGCATAATTTATATATG
This sequence comes from Protopterus annectens, assembly GCF_019279795.1. Lineage (NCBI taxonomy): Eukaryota > Metazoa > Chordata > Ceratodontiformes > Protopteridae > Protopterus > Protopterus annectens. Next base: position 169,249,884 of record NC_056740.1, on the reverse strand, counting down.
AGCACTTTTATGCTAGCAATCAGCATCTGAGCTGTTTGCATCAGACTCTTTGCTTTCTTTATTTAAAGTATTTCATTTTGTATGTGTTCTCTCAAATGAAGGAGGCTATAAACCTTTGAAAATCCATATAACATGTGATAAAGCAAAACTAAACAGCTTGAGTTTATCACTATACCTTCTGTAACATCAGTCTGGCATCCCAGGCCACAATTGGCAAAGGGGAACAGATAGCTGTGATGACAGTCATTAATGAAACTTGTTTTATAAGCATTTTATTTTCCACCTTTCAAGCTTCAATGGCTACCTAATAAACTAGGCTTAGTCATCCACCACCCTAAAGGTATTAGCCCATTCTGTACCCCAAAATCTCAAGTCATTATTCCATGAAGAACTACTTATGTCTGATGAATAGTTCATCCTCTGATGCCTTAATTCAGAGATAAAGAAATGCTAGCATTATATAAGAAAAAACTGGATAATTTCATACCTGATAATGGTACTTGTTGAACTGTTTTTAACAAGTCTTCAGCATATATCAGTTTTGATTTGCTTTGGACATTAATTGTCTATGGGGTAGGTCCCATTTATCCTTGAAGAAAGAACATTTATTTTGAGAGCAGTTACATACAATAGCACTCCCAGAGGGAATTAAGATTTTAAGCAATACCATAACCATAGTATGTCTCGATGGTTATATTATTGGTGATGTAATTGCAATGCTGTTGTGTTAATCGTTGCTTTGTCTATGATTTACAATTTGTAGCAGTCTATGGTCCGAGTTACAGCATGATAACTGTGGTGCTACTGTCTGATTTTGTTAAAAAGGTTGCTTCAACCCAAAATTTCAACAAAGCATGTTAATATTAATGAAACCAATGCATCCACTGAAAGAAAACCTGTAAGCAACATCTCCTGAATAAGAATTGCATAAACTTGAAAACAAAGTATGATAAGTACTTGCAGATTTTTTTTTCTATTTTCAGCTTATTTTTACTTTTCTTCTTTTTTTTTTGGAAGGAGTATCTAACTTCACTACAAAAACAAGACAAAGAACATGCTGAAAAACACAAATTCATCAAATCAAATGTTATCAGTCACCATGCATGGTTCATAAGGCATTGAAACTTTGAGTATACACAAGCACTCATTGCTGTCATTGCAAAATGTTTTCTTGGCAGAAGCTTTCTAACTGAAACTTATTATTTTGCAGTGTAAACATTTCCATTGTTTGATTACATTTTGTTTTGAAGTTTTGAGGGTAAATGAGTTCATTTTTAATGTTATGAAAACTGCACACATATTATACACCTCTTTCTTTACTAGTTTATATTTACATTTTGGGTAGAAGTAATTAATTAAGCCAACAGTCATTTTGAATTAACCTAGAGTGGAGATGCATATTTTTCAGAATAATCATTTTAATTGACAACTCAGTTTTGTTATGTGTGGATCTGCAGCCTAAGAGCAGGCTCATTTGACTTACAGCATTATTAAACTGCCTTTTCTATGCTGGCAGAACATCTAACAAGCTGCACAATGTGGGCTATGTAATATATTCAGTTGTGTGACATGACAAGCACCTTCCATGCACTGAACTGAATTTACATTCACAAATTAAATTTATGTTCACAAGGCCACCTTTATCACATCATTACACCTTTGCTTCTGTAAGCAATGTCTCAATAACTGTTAACAGATAATACTAAAACCTTTTCTGAGGTCAACCTATGCCATATCCAAAGAAAATGCATTTTGTTAAGCAGGTTACTGTGTTAACTCACTCAAGCCTATAAATATCTCAGATAACATATACTTATGGAGGAATTTCACATTGTCATGAAAAAACTTATTTCTGGTTAACAAAAAAGTTCTAACAATATATGTATAGGTTGTATAGTTTTTAAGATAAAATGAAAATTTAAAGAAGATATAGGTTCATAGGTTTATAGGTAGGTACTAGACTATCTGCCCGAAGGCATTTATAAGCCTAGCCAGAATGTGTTGGCTTTAGCCGCCCCCTTAGATTAGTTCCCTGTGCCTCTGTCCAGCAGATCCATTGAAGTGATCCCTGGGATAAACTTTCTGTTTCCCATCCACTCGTCAAGGTTTCTCTTGAACAGGGTTAGTGAGGAGCTCTGCCTAATGTAGATTGGAATCTTGTTCCAGAGCATGGGAAGTCTTTAGGACAGGAATAGGTTCATAGGTGAGTACTAGGCTATCTGTCCGAAGGCATTTTTAAGTCTAGCCAGAATGTGTTGGCTTTTGCTGCCCCCTTAGATTAGTTCCCTGTGCCTCTGTCCAGCAGGGCCACTGAAGTGATCCCCGAGGTAAACTTTCTGTTTCCCATCCACTCGTCAAGGTTTCTTTTGAAGAGTGTTAGCGAGGAGCTCTGCCTAATGTAGACTGGGATCTTGTTCCAAAGCATGGGAAGTCTCCGGGACAGGAATCTATCACTCCAGCATGTCCTATTTATTGTTGTGGTGAGGTTTAGATCCCTAGAGCATGTGGCTCGAGGGGATAAGGTTTTCTTTAGGTGGAGCATGTCCATCAATTCTGGAATGGACATGGCCTTGTATGCCAGGCAGAGATCACCTCTGAGTAGGCGGTATGCAACCGAGTACAACTGGAGTTTCTTCAGTCGAGCTGCATAGGGCATCTGTTTGAGGCCATTGATCCTCATGGTGAGGTCCTTCTGTGGTCTTTGCAGCTGTTGCAGGTGTCTTGTAAGGTACATCCCAAATGGGGCGTTGTACTCGATGATGGGTCTGATGAGTAGAGGGGCACAATGACCTCTTTTGATCTGGATGTGAACCCTTTTGTGATTAGGTGGGCCACGTAGAAGGATTTTCTAACCAATTTGGCAATGTGATTATCAAAGGTGAGATTACTATCTACTAGGGTCCCCAGATCCCTAATTATGTCTTCCATATTTAGGGGACTACCACCTATGTGGTAGTTTGTGGGTACTTTGTTTTTTCCAAAGGGGATGACTATGCACTTTTTGGCATTTAGCTTGAGGCCATGATTTTGACACCAGGTATCTGTCTCAGTGAGACACTTTTGGAGGATGTCTCTGTCAGCCGTTGAGTCAATTATAGCCCCTAGTTTGCAGTCATCTGCGAACTTGGTCAGCCATAGTCCTCCTGTGCTTGCCTGTACCTCTGAGAAGTATATGCAGAACAGGAGGGGTCCTAGGACTGAGCCCTGGGGAACGCCACTTGTAACCAGTTTAGAGTTGGACCTAGCTCCCGCAACTCTCACCATGTGGGTTCTGTCCGTGAGCCAGTTGGCAACCCATCTTGTGATGTAGGGGTTTATGTTCAGGCTGGTGAGCTTGTCTATAATACTAGAATGGGGAATGGTATCGAAGGCCTTAGCGAGGTCTAGGTAGGCTCTGTGTACCACCTTTCCCTCGTCTATAGCCTTGGTAACTGTCTCAAAGAAGTCCACCAGGTTTAGGAGGCATGATCTGCCCTTAACAAAGCCAAACTGGGTACGGTCCAGTGCTTGGAGGTTCCTAATGTCTCTGTTAATGAGTTCCATGATGATGCACTCTATAGCCTTGCAGACCAAGCTAGTCAGGCTTATAGGGCGATAGTTCCCAGGGTCTGTTGTGGCTCCATCTTTGTGGAGCGGAATAATCATTGCTGTGCGCCACTCTATGGGTATGTAGCCTGTGGAGAGGCTGAGTTTGAACAGTGTGTTTAGGTGAGGCATTAGTTCATCTTGAGCTTGTGTAGGACGCAGCCTGGGACACCATCCAGTCCCATTGATGCTGTGTTTTTGGCTTTGTAGAGGGCTGTTTTAACCTGAGTGTCTGTGATTTCAAGGAGTCTACATTCTTCTGGTATGGTTATGGGCCCTTTTGGGGGTGAGAAGGGAGTGAAGTTTGCGCTGAACCTGTCTGCCAGGATGTTGGCGATATCGGTCAGTTCAGTGTATTTTGTGCCATTCTGCACTAACTCCGAGCAGATATGAGCATTGCCACTTAGATTTCTGACATAGCTAAAGAATGCCTTGTGGTTATCTTTGGTGTCCTTGGCAATTTTTCTTTCAAAACTCGCCTTGGATGATTTTATGAGGGATCGTAGTTTCTTGCTGATACTGATCAGGGATGTCTTCCTTTCTTGGGGTTTTACTCTTTTCTGTACTAGTTTCCTCCTTCTATTGTATAGCTTGTTTATGGCAGGAGTCCACCAGACTGCTTTTCTTTTCTTGGAGGAGTGAGTCTTGGTTTTGCTTGGGATGGCATGATCCATGCATTCTTGTAGCTGCCTGTAGAATGCATGAGTAAAGGATTTTGCAGTTTGCACAGTGTTATCCTTCAACATGGAGGCTTTGAAACTTTCCACCTTGGTCTTAAGTAATGTGAAGTTTTCTTTTGAAAAGTTTTTCACGGTGGTTTTCTTATCCAGGGGTGGGGGCAGAATATGGATATCCAAAGTGATTTGTTAATGGCCAGATCTAACCAGCGATGGGCTGACCTCTGGTGTGGAACACCAGTCACCCATGTTGGTGATGACCAGGTCCAATATGTTGTCACCTCTGGTGGGAGTGTTGACCAGCTGAACCAGGGCATTTGAGTTTATAAATTCTAGGAAAACTTGGGCAAGGGAGTTAGTACTTGAGTAGTTCTCCCAGTTAATGTTTGGGTAATTGAAATCACCCAATATTAGGGTGTTTGGTAAGACCTTTATGTTTCCCAGTGTTTCCAGAAACACGGAATGGGGGTCCTGGAACATGGTTGATCTGTAGCAAGCTACAATTTGAATTGCAGTTTTGCCCATTGTTAGTTGCACGTGGATGATCTCTGAAGCATCGTGCTGTGCCATTAACCTGGAGGTGTGGGTATCCTTGATGAATATGGATACGCCCCCACCTTTTTGTATTTCGGTTTGGGTTCTGTGGCTGAAATGTATGGTATGAGTTGTAGCCTGGTAGTGCTGGGATGCTCTCTGGAGCCTTGAACCAGGTTTCTGTTACTGCACATATATCAATTTTCTCCATACTGAGGAGTGCCTCGAGTGCGTGCATTTTAAGGTTTAGACTTCTGGCATTGATTATCATTACCCTCAGTTTTTTGTTACTTGTGCTATTTACATCAGTGGGTTTCTCTTTTGAGCCTTGTCTAAAAGGGCACTATGGGGGTGGCAAGAGCTCTGGCCAGTATTCGAAAGCCTAAGGGTGACAGGTGCAAGCCATCTCTAGTGAAGCAGCGTGGCTTGTTGAGCATGTTATCCCAGGTGGACAGACACTGGATCCCCTTTGAATGATATCAGAAACTTAACCAATTGTTGAAATTGAAAATTTTTACTTTGTACCGTGGTATCATTCTTGGTGAGAGCAGGATGCTACTCAGGGTCAGGGTCATATTGGCCTGGGCTACATGAGCAGAGAGCTCTTCCATGTCTCTTTTCATGTAGTCCAGGGAGATATGGCTCAGGTCATTCACACCAACATGGACAATGACAGAGTCATATTTGTACTTGTTCTGGATTGACCTTAGTGCTTGTGTTATGGGGCGGATCCTGGCACCCGACAGGCAGCTAACAGTAACCTTCTCCTTATTTAACCTAGTGAGTGGGATGTCAGTGTGCCTGAATACAGAGTCACTTATTACTAGTATGTTGGGTATGTTATTTCACCTTAAGGGCTGTGATTGCATGGCGCACTGGTTTTGTAAAGTATGGTTTGTGTTGGGGGGGGTGGAGGTTGCTTGAATGTTTCCTTTAGAGGTCCCTGTTGGTTTTGCAGATTTTTATTTAGAGCCTCCGAGTACGTTTTCATGTATTTATGTGTGTTTTTTGCCAGTGCTGGTTTAATGGATCTATGTAAGACTGCTGGTGTGATGCAAGTATTTCCCTTCTCCTCATGACTGTCTGATCCAGTCTTGGGTTGAGAGAGCTTAGCCTCTAGTTTGGCTGTATAACTGCATCTCTCGCATGCATTAGTGTTTGGTGGTAGGAGGAGGGGGTTGTCTGTGCACATGAGGCAGTTGTGCAGTTGTAACATTGCCTCAAAATGCCCAGATTCACCAGTTGGACTGGAGAGTACACCTGAAACTGCCCTTTGGACATGCCTGGATAGGTACAGTGAACTGTTTTACTGGGTGGCTGGTAAGGTCGAATAGAGAGCCTTGTCCTTCTGTACACTACAGGAGGGTCTAGTGCTAGGGTATATAAGTGCTTGCTATAAGTTTTGAGCAAGTGCCAGGCTGAGAAATGAATGGCTTGAGTGCTTAAATTGAAAGTTTGTCTAGTTCCAAGGGAAAATTGAAGAGGAGACTTTGTGGAGCTGGGAATAGTTTTACCCTAGCTAACCGGTGCTGCCCGGCTCGCAAAACCGAGCAAATACAGTATTTATATCAGGGAAATGAAAGAGATAGAAATTAGCCCAAAATGGCCAATAAACTACTAATTTCTGGGCTGAAACCACTCCTCCAGGGACAGGTAGGTTGCTCAAAGCTCCCCTCTATCACAGGTGAACAGAGAAACTTCCTTCTATCCAAGTAAGGTATGGGAAAACACAGAGATTTGTAACACAGCCCTGAATTCAGCACTAACCTGAAAACTGGACTATACTAGCTTAGAAAGGCAGGAAACAAGTATATATATATTTTTTGTTTGTTTTTTTTTTTTGGGGGGGGTCAGAAAATAAAGCAAATACACTAAAAAAAACAGTTTAAAAGCACAAAAAATTATACTTATTGTTATATATCGCAGATCAGAGTTGTAGTCAATGCCCCCAGTAATAAACTAGGAAGAAACACAAACACAGTAAAAGCAGATGAATAAAGTGCAATTTATATATATATATATATATATATATATATATATATATATATATATATATATATATGTTTGTCTTTCGGCTTTTTCCCGGTAAAGGGTCGCCACTGCGGAACTCTGGTCCGCTAATGATTGGCAGTAGATTTTTATGAAACGCTGAGGTGCCAGCTCGATGCCCAACCTTCAATGAAGGCATGCCCATTTACGCACGCATGTCTTTCGAATGCTACCCAGCCATGGGGAGGACATGCAGACTCCACACACACACACATATATATATATATATATATATATATATATATATATATATATATAAAACAATAAAAAATGAACAAACTGATTTAAACGACTTACCCAATTAACCAGAAAAAAGCTCAAAACTGAGCCCTCTTCCAGCAGTCTTCAATCAGACAAGTTCTAACTGCACACTCCTGCTTGCTAGGGTGCAGGGGAACCTTCTCCAAAAAAAGATGGCCAGATCAGTGCTCAAGTTATACAAACAAAACTAGATTCAGCAGACATGAATCTGGTCTATGCTACAGCAACAAGGCACACCAATTTTAGAAAGAAGCAGTTCAAATAAGCAGTCACAATAAGCCTGTGACCAGAAATTCCCAGCACATAAGGGCAGAATCCATCCTCTCCTCCCACAAGAGTGCAGACCACAAACCTTCTTAATGTAGAATAACTGACCTGAAGCCCATGTGCTTAAGCCAGAACTAATACACTTTTAGAATAGCAGACACTGGGCCTTCAATCAGCAATTCCCAGCTTAGAAGGATGTAAGCTACCTGTCCTGCCACAACAGTGCAGACCACAAACCTTCTTAATGTAAAACAGCCTGTATGAAGCCCAAGTGCTTAAACCAAAAGACCTAGAATAACGGTTACAATTTAATCAGGCTATGACCAAGCAGTAATAAATGCAGCAGAATAAATAAAATTGAGTACTTTTAAGAAAAGCAAAATAAAGTAGGAGGAAACACAAATACAGTAAAAGCAAATGAATAAAGTGCAAACATTTTTTTAAGTGCAAGAAGAGAGGAAGGAAGAACCTAAGTGGGCTGGCCTTCTCAAATCTTCTTTCTGTATTAAGTGGAGTGAACACTAGACTCAGAATATGATCTAACTGTACTTGGTTAAGTGAGCAAATGAGATGGACCCAGGAGGAGTGTTCTAATACAGACTTACAGGAGGGGCAGGCAATTGCAAAGCCACCAACACTAATACCAACACAGGAATAGGGAGGGATGGTGGGGAACTAACTGCAGAGAGATACACATCACACTGCTCAGAAACACAGAATTAGGAAACAGAAAAAATGAAAATATAGCACTTTTAAAACTGCATGTTTGTACTTAACAGAAGACTAAAATTCACTACTGCAAGTTTCACTTAGCTTCAGCTTGTAATACAGATGTTTGTAGCCAAGCAAGTCTCTCAGGAGTTGAGCATAAAATGATTTCTCAAACTTTGTGGCTAGCACTTAAAGTGCAGAAGAATCCCTCTAGGCAATTACATATCAGATTACAAAGAAGTGATAACACCACCCCCTCTTATAGCAAAATAACTGCAGAGAGACACACAGCACACTGTTCAGAAATACACAATTAGGAAACAGGAAAAATGAAAATACAGTACTTTTAAAACTGCAAGTTTGTACTTAACAGAAGACTAAAATTCACTACTGCAAGTTTCACTTAGCTTCAGCTTGCAATGCAGATGTTTGTAGCCAAGCAAGTCTCTCAGGAGTTGAGCATAAAATGATTTCTCAAACTTTGTGGTTAGCACTTAAAGTACAGAGGAATCCCTGTAGACTATTAAATATCAGATTACAAAGAAGTGATAACACCACCCCCTCTTATAGCAAAATAACTGCAGAGAGACACACAGCACACATTTCAAAAACACACAATTAGGAAACAGAAAAAATGAAAATGCAGTACTATAATTATGAACTATAATTCACGGTTTGTATGCATAATAATATTTTACAGTATTTATGGAAAACACTATGGATACACTGTTTGTTGTCACTGCAAAGAACACTTCTTACTGATAACATTGCTATTTGTACAGTTTTAATAGCTTGTATTGTTCACAAAATATTTACATTTATTTATCTTTTGCTTTTTAAGTTTATTTTTCAGAAAGTACTCTGGAATGCAAGAGGTGTTAATGAGTTAAGTAATACATATAGTGTGGTGCTGAGCACAGTAGTAAATAACAGCTACAACCTGCATAATGGCATAACCTCCTGGCAACATTATAAAAGCCTTCTGACCTGAATGGTTATATTACTGGTGGTGTAGCAATGCCTGAGACTGTGCATGAGATATGCTAACTATGCCCTGGGCCTGTTTGGAAAATGTTACTATTTTCACTGAAGACAATATTTGGCTCTGCAGCACACAGGACTAAAGCCATGAGTGTGACTTGAGTATCATTAGTGGCTCAGGTGCAGGAACAGTCAGGCAGTGGAGGATGAGAAAAGAACATCTCAGGCTCCTTCATCCTGGGGGGGAGTGGTAATTTCCCATTAGCCAATTGTTCCTGTGCAAGAGAAGGCTTACATGGCAAGGACTGATGCTGGGAAGACATATGTTTGGTGTTCCCAAGCCAATGACAGTAGTCTTAAAGAGGATCTGTGTAGGAGTTAGCATGCATCCAGGAGTGGATGTAAGAGTTATATGGAGTGATGTAAGTGTTCATGTCAAGTACCAACAGGAAGCATTAGGGCTATCAGCACCAGTGAACTGTTTACTTGGGAGGGAAGGACCATGTAATTCTGTCCAGGGGTACAATGATCACACAGATTGATTACCACAGATTCTAATCTGGGAGGAAATGTAGAGCTACCTGAACAGAACAAGGATTCCTTTTCCAGCATCAATCTTGCCGAAAAAGAGTAGCAGTGGAGGCAAAAGCAACTCTCATAGATGCCTAAATGATAGACCCTTCAGTCAGCTCTCACCACAATGGATATGGCTGAATCCCCAACATAATAAAATAAACTTGCTTAATTTCACCTGGGGAAGTGTGATAATGGGAAGACAACGGACAAAATAAATGTAGCCAAAAATTATTTTTTTTATAGTGGGCATTGAATTTTAAGACTGAGGAACCCACTGAATGTTTTTCTGTTTTCTTCTATTAGTTAATCAGCTAATAGATTCTTGTAGCAAACATTGTAGTATGATTGAAAAGTTTATCCTTGTGGAAAGACTACTGTCCTTGGTAAACATTCCTTGCCTCCTTCACCTTATGGATTACTGTAGTATCTATCTTGCCTCCTCTTTGCCCATCTGTTACTGAAGTAACGTTCATACCTCCTCACTCTTTTATCATATTCCCAAAAATAAATGCTGACAATGATTCTCAGTGCAGGATGCTGTGTGTTTATGCCTGCTATGGTGAACTCTGATATGATGTATGAAAAGTACATCAAAATGCAGGCAGAGAACTGAGTTATCATCCCTACTCTTTTACTATGGATGAGAAAACTAAAAGACAAAACAACATCTAAATGGCATGGGGAAAAAATGACAAGTTTTCTGCACATATGGGAATACTGTTGTACTAGTACCCACAGAGGCCTATGTCACCAATATAGGAGCAATTATCCATGCACTTTAGTTCTGCTGAATTATTTACTGTATTTGAATGTCTGACTTATCACTCCTAAAAAGGTAGCTTGGCCATGGCTGCATTCATATGGTGAGCATAGGAAAAGTTAGAAAAAAACACATTAATGGAGTACCTCAAAAAACAGTACAGACATCACAAGTGAGTAGTTAAAATATATATACTATTACTCAATGGCAGCTGATTATCTGAATCCATCTTTATAGAGACCAGTTCTGCAAACTCAAACACACTACTCTGATACAGTACATGTGTTGAACATTCACATGCATACAACAGGAAAATATTCATCACTATAACAAACACACAAGTACTTTATATGCTTGATGGGTGCCCTAAACCCTCATTTATAGGGTCAGCCTTCCCACATTATCTTTTTAAATATTCTAATTCCAAGGTTTTCACTGCCACTAGAAAGTGGCACAATGATTATCATACTTTTTCATCCTCTTTTTTTGTCTCTCAAGGTTCCTGGTGGCCATCATGCTGCAAACCTTCAATGACATATTCATTCTCCCATTTCCAGAGATCCAGGGACATTGTGTATAGACCTGAGACTCATGCACCATTGTCTGTCTTCTTGTTAGGAGTTAGGAGAGTTTTCTTCTGTTCCTAATATCTTCCATCAGTACAGTACCTGCTGCTCTAAGACCCCACACAGGTGCATGGTTCTACATGTCCACTACACCTTGATGGCAGCAGTGGTCTCTTTGCCAGGCTTGCACTCCATCCTCTTACAGTTTCACATGGAGCAGACCCGGCAAACTGACCCACGTATGTAAGGACTGTAGCCAGACAAATTCCAATCCTTCCTTACAAGATGGTTAAGCCACTATCATCCACTCACTCCCACCTCTCTCCAGCTAACTTCTACAGTTCCCAAGCTGTTACTGAAACATGGTCACCTAGACCATAGTTAGGATTTTATACCAACGTCTCACACCCCAACCGTTCTGACAAAAAACATAGTCTTCTTCACCAAATAGTTTAAACAAACTTCATCCACGGTAAAAAAAAAAACATAACAGAAAAAAAATGGTGCAGTCTTAGAACATGTTCAATCATGCTTCTGAGTGCAACCTTCCATTACACACAATTCAGGGACCAGCAAACAGAAAACAAAACATAGGTGCTGATAGCCAACAATAATACTTTTGATGCTCGCAACTTTATAAAACAAAAACTGTCTCTTATAAACACACTTTTTCCAAAAGCAATCCACAATGTAGGGGTGATAAGCTTTTAGTCTATGGTCCATCAGCTACTAGAACATGACCATAGCCCTATAAAGGCCAAAAGTGAGGAAGGTATATTGAAATAACCCATCAACCATTCAGGAGGCAGTCTTTTCCTTTGCCTCATCAGTTTAGGAAATCTGCTAATATTTCTTTTTTAGGTCCAGGATGGTCAGAATCCTTGCTTACCTTACCCTCTCTATTAACTCATCTATCCATACTATAGGGTAGCAGTCAAATATGGAGATACTATTGGATAGTATTGTCCAGTTTTGGGACGATTGGGCTGTTTCAGTGTCTACTTGATTCTTCATTCATCCTATTTTTAACATTTTCTGTATTTCCTCACAGACTATGTGTTTTTGTGAATCAGCAAGCCTATGGGATTTTAAATTTGTTTTCTCCAGAATTTCTTTCTCTATGATGCATAATAAATGTAATTCTACTGGGAAGCTCTGGTAATATCCTTAGTAGGAATTTATGTACAGCTTGCTTATGTAGCTTTGAAAGGGGGTCATCTACTCTTACCTTAGGAATAGCTAACAACAGTCTTTCCTCCTCTTAGTCCCTAGCTCCTGTTTTTACATCTACTGCATTGGATTGATTATCTTGCCAGAGTTTTAGAACATCTACACAGAGGCATAGCTAGCACAGGGTGAAGGAGTGGTCACCCCAGCACAAAATGTTAGAAGGTACAACTGGCAGGTGTTGATTGGTTTTCAGTGCATTAACTGCATTCAGAAATGAATGCCAGTATTGCATTTGCAGACAGTAATGAAGCACGAGTGCTCTGTGTATGTCATGAACTGTAGCAGCTGCTTGCCACAAAGATATAGCACAAGGCATCAGAAAAGCTGGCTACACCTTTGTATCTACATTGTGTATTTACTCTGTGCTTCAATTAACCACTTGCTTTATTTTATATTTTATTTAATTCAGTCTTTCATTTACTTCAAAAGGTCCTTGTTATTTGGCTAGGAACATGTTCTCTCATGCAGGAATCAGAACCAGAACTTGGTTCCTTAGCTGGAACTCTCTGTTTTGGATATTACTTTTATAAACTCCCTGTCCCTTGGCTTGTATCCACTCCATATGTTCCATTACAATTGTCATTAGCACTTTTATCTTATCCTGCAGGCTGGTCTAGTGCTCTGAAATACTTTTAAAAGGCATTTTATCTTCTTCCCCTTTTCTTTGGCTATATCCATTAGCCAACTAGGATGCTTATTATGTAAAAGTTCAAAAGGCCTAAACCTTGTAGATAACTGGAGCACTTCTTGAATGGCGAACATTAGGTAAATGTTCACCATTCCTTGAGCAGTTACCTAACCTACAATCTTACCTTAGCCTTTCAACCTACTTTAGGCATCACTCTTCCTCTCAACTCTGATCCCATCTGTCTCCTATTTTGAAACTATATATGCCAAAATGACTTAAAATTATTTTTGTAACATTGATGTTTATCAATTATGCATTTTGTTTGTATTGGTATAATGTTTTACTCCTGTCACAGCCTCTTTGCCAACTACTAGTGTAAAACTATACTCACATTGTATGCATGTACTGAATAATAATGTTTGCTTTTTATCTAATTTCTTCTGTATAAAAATTGTATCTCACTGTGGAGCTTTTCTCCCCGGGTCTCCACTGAAAATGGGCCACTCAGCTCAGTCGGACTAACCCGGTCAATAAATGTTAAATAAATAAAAGAAAGAAAGAAAATGCTGGTCCCGGTTCTTTCCATCTTTATAACCTTTCTCAACATTTCTTTTAATGCTCGACATGGCCATCTGTCTGTAGGTGATAGATGGAGGGTATTAATTGTTTTATCTTGAAAAACTGTCACTGAGTACCTATAATTTTAAAAATAAAAGGAGCACCCACTTCTGTTAGAATTACTTTTGATATGCCTACTTTGGAAAAAAATTACGAATATTCCTTTGTTATGGCTTTAGAGTTGGCTTTCATAAGATAAACAGACTCTAGGGATTTGGTAGTATACTGTAATCTGACACTACCAACATGTACTGAAATCGATTGACAGACCTTACTAAGGGTCCAATAATAACAACAGGAATTTTCTCAAAAGGAACCTTGATTATTGGCATTGGTATAAATGGGTTCTTGAAGCATGGGCTAGGAGGTGATTTCTGATCATCTGGACAGCTTACACAAAGATTCTCCAGTTCTTTCAGGATAACTGGATAATAGAACCTAGCCAGGACTCATGTCTTCCATGAACAAATGACCCCCTAGCATCAGGCTGTGTGCAATCTTCAATTCACAGCTTATGAATGGCATGGGAACTAACAACCAATGTATAAGCCCCTTCCATTCTTTTGCTACCCTATAGACCAGCTCAGAGGTGAAGAAGAGAGTGCAGGCAGGGTGGAATGGGTGGAGAAGACTGTCAGGAGTGATTTGTGATAGACAGATACCAGTAAGAGTGAAAGGGAAGGTCTACAAGAGGATAGTGAGACCAGCTATGTTGTATGGGTTGGAGACAGTGGCATTGACAAAAAGGCAGGAGTCAGAGCTGGAAGTGGCAGAGTTAAATATGTTAAGATTTGCACTGGGTGTGACAAGGATGGACAGGATTAGGAATCAGTATATTAGAGGGTCAGCTCAGATTGGACGGTTTGGAGACAAAGTCAGAGAGGCGAGACTGAGTTGGTTTGGACATGTGCTGAGGAGGGATGCTGGGTATATTGGGAAAAGGATGCTGAGGATGAAGCTGCCAGGTAACAGGAAAAGAGTAAGGCCTAAGATAAGGTTTATGGATGTGGTGAGAGAGGACATGCAGGTGGTTGGTGTGACAGAGGAATATGCAGAGAACATGAAGAAATGGAAACAGATGATCTGCTGTGACAACCCCTAATGGAAACAGCTGAAAGAGAAGAAGAAGAAGACCAGTTCATTTTGCAATGGAAGATAAGGGTATCTGTGGTGGATTCTTCCCTAACCACCATTCTCAAAGGTAGTCTGTATATGTATTTCAACCTGACCAGTGAGGTGTATCTGTACTTCAGCCTGACCAGTGACGCAACTTTGTTTCTCCCCATGCATGCTGAAGACCTTCTTAGATGTCTGTGAATGAGTCTTTTGCTTATAAGTGCATTTTCCCTTTTTCAGAGTAATCATACTGTTAGAATATTGTAATCCTTGTAGTTCCTTCATATCTACCATTATGATACATTTAATTAATTTAACAGTGGCACAATAAAAGAATGCAATCTTGGTTAACCTAACCAAAACTTCATCACATTCCATTGCTTTATCATTAGTTATCTACTGTTTAGTGGGTTCATATTTACTTCCTCCATTGCAATACTTAGCTGTGCACATTATTTGAATACGTGAAGCACAAAATATGTGTGAACCTCCTTTTAAATTTGTTACAGCCTTTCCTGTTTCTTTAACTATGACTTCCTTAAAAAAGTTTTCATAATGCATAATCCTCTCAACAAGTGCAATGAAGCTTTTGGTATCTTGGGGTCTGCTTGACATATCCATTTCTTGCTGACAAAGCTCATTTAAATCTGTCTGTCACAATACTTTTTATTATCATAGCTTTGATATTAAGACTCTCAAGGTCGAACTATAGTTTTACAACCTGCTTCGTTGATTCAAATAATTCTATTCTTGCCATTTATAGATTCAAAGGCTCATAGACTGATACTAGGCTAACAACCTGGTGGGCCTTCTAAGCCTAGCTAAGTTTTTCCAAAAGAATAATGATGTCTTATATCTGAATAGAACATTGAGAGCCAGGTATTTATAATCTATCTTTGTCCATAAGGGACATGGGTGCCAGGCCGAGTGCAAATGTCCTAATCCCCACCCACTGTTCTAGATTGTGATTAAACTTGGTAATAAATTAACTCAGCTTCACATGAATGGGAAAGCTGTTCCATAGGAGGGGCATTCTCTGGGACACTATCTGCCTCTCCAGAATATTCTGTTTAACTCACAGAAAAAATTCAGGTCCCTAGACCTTGTATCTCTGGTACTCTTTGACTTATGAATATGTAGGAGATTCACAAGTGTGGGATTTGCAGATGCCTTGTGAGCTAGGCATAGATCACCCCTCAGCAATCTATAGGAGCCTGAGCAGAGGGAACAAGCTTTAAAGTGCTCTGCATAAGGCAGGTTTGTCACACCTTACATTCTTTTTGTAAGTAACCTCTGAGGTCCCGCTAGTTGCCGCATATGCCTGGTCAGGTACATAGCAAAGCGATCATTGTACTCTATGACTGATCTGATAAGTATGGAGTACTGTGGGAATATGACCTCTTTGGACCTAGCTGCCACACCCTTATTTATAAGTTGTACAACATAAAAGTATTTCCTCACCACTGTGGCCACTTGGTTCTTTCCTTAAAAAAGACTAGTCATGAAACCTAATAGCTTGAGTCTTGGCTGTGACTCCTGGTCTTGCCAATAAACATTTGTTACCTTTCTCAAAGTCACAACAGACTGAATAAGCATGTCCATAAATGTTCTGAGGGTTTCCCCTATAGGTTGAGCTGTAATTATTTGAGTCCAGCTAGATTGGTTTCATGCTTCCTGGTTGGCTGTGTGCACAAAGGTAACCATATGGACTTCCAGATCTTTGTCATCAGCTAATTGTTTAATTGGGGGCAGAGCTCATGCTTGAGTCAGTGATTTGACTATTGCCACCATGTATTCAGAAGTACTAGCTATTGTCTGCAGTAACCTGCTTTTGTGTACTGGGTTTGCCCATCTGGGTTTAGTCAAAAAACCCTTCCCTTTTCAGCAGAGGTCTGAGAAGGTCCAATATATTACAAACATTTATAAACAGATATTATGTAATATACATGAACATACATTAAGTAATATACATTACCAGTTACATATTCATTTTTGAATTAGATTACATTCATATGAAACAAAGGCGAATATTCCAGTATAAAATATACTTTTCCAATCGTAGGTGTTGAACATTGAGCATTTGAAGAGGTGTATTAGTGGGTTTGCTTAAGAATTCAAAGAAATGGAGGTGAGGGAAGGAACTAGGCAGGCAGAAAATGTTAATATTGTAGTTAAGAGGTAGCGTATAAAGCAGGTTCATAAGTTATACATAATGGTTATCATAAGGTTTATATTAGAAATATAGTGGCGGGGGATGCAACATCTCAAAACTATATATATGGCTGGGAGATTCTAGTAAAACTGTTCAGGTATTAGTGAAGACTAGTTGTGGGACATAGGATTCTGACTGAACAGAAATGGTTTGACAATATGGCAGGCTGAAGATAACAGTGGCATTTACCCAGGAGATATACAGAAGCAGTTCCATTGATTTGATAGGTGAAGTTTTAGTTGTGCTTTAAATAAAATTGCATTCTGAATGGATTTCAGTGGTAGTGGGTTGTGGCTCCAAAGTTTAGATACACTCTTTGAATATAGAGTGTCACCTGCAATATTAGATGATTGCTTATAGCAATTAGTGATTATTCTGCACAGTGTAAAATTATTTTGAGAGAGTAGTGTAATTCATTCCAATGGAGCTCAGAAAATTTGCACTGAAGGGGCCTAAGCCTTTGACAAAATTGAATTATGTCCTCACATTTCAAATAAATGTGCATATCTCTGGAACCATAAGGGTTACAAAAGAAGTGTAAATGGCAAACCATTCAGCACAAACAATTTTTACAGTGGTAGTATTCTTTAGATTCTAGGTCTTAAACCAGATTTTATAAGTCACAGTAAACACAAGAACTATTACATTTGTAATACTTTGAAAACAACATACAATATCTCTGCAACCACTCAAGTTACACACATACTGTCAGCAGCATTTTATTCATCTAGCTGAGGGCTTTCACATGAGGCTAAGAAGTTCTGTGTGTGTTACTTGGTTTTGGGGATATTTAGAAAAATGTGAAACTTATGTCTATCTAAATTAATATAAAAAAACAGTTAAAATCTATTTACCTGCACTAGACAGAGGTCAAATATTAATGCAGTTGAGTTTGCCATTGTGTAAGCTTTAAGATGAAATCTTTGAAAACCATGTTTTTGGAATTGTTGATGCAAATATGAACAAGCAATACGTGATGCCTAGAGGTGTCAGTATAAGTTAACTGCAGATGTACTTGGAGGCATCACTCGGATGTAATGAGTTAAGTTGCTAAGGACTGTGCAATTTTCTAGTTTATAGAGAAGTCTCTGTTTTGTAGTTAGCTGAGAAAGAGATAAGTGATTTGGCAGTTCCAGTCAGTGTAATTTTCTGAGAATTAGGCAGTGTTGTGTTACATTAAAAAAGTTTACTACAAATTTAGCTAGTTTATAATAACATTGCTCAAGTTTAGACAGTTGTCGTCGGACAATGGTACAGTAGTCATCTCATGCACCACTGATTCCTCTAACACCACTAACCAGGATTCTTGGCATACCTCTCCTGACAAAACTTATCAAAGTCCATAAAAGATGCTTGCAGGTTGAAAAAAAAGCAAAAAAATAATCTATAAAACAACTAGTGCACTTCAAGTTACCGAAACCACAATTCACAAAGATTTAGCACTTTCAAACTTCAGTAGATCTACATCAGAATAAATTCATTAAATACAATCAAACCTTTTTAAAACATTTGAGCAATATCACATGATGTAGTCTTGTGACTATATTATTTCACATTTTTTTTAATTTCTATTTCTCCTTAAAATATTTACATAAGTAACTATTCCGCTGAGCTCTGGACTAACATAAGCATTCAGTACAAGTTGCCATTTAATTTCCAAAAATTCAAGTTTATCTTCCTTATTACCATTAAAATTATTAGAAACAAAGTCTACTACATTAAAAATAAGCATTTTAAAATCCTTACACTCTACAGAGTGCTTTGCCAAAGCATTCTTGCAATTTTTATGGCATATTTATGTTCATATATCCTCTTTTTGATCTCTCTATTGGCTTTTACAATATAAAATGGATTACAAGAAAGACACTGTGCATAATACACCACAAAAACAGCATTACAAGTGAAATACCCCAGTACACCATAAGATCTCTGTGTTGCATCACAATAAAAACTAAAACTGTCAGATATATACCTGCACATGGAACAATATAAACATTTACATGTCCCTGCTTTATTCGTGTTGTTACTGAAATATCCAAAATTCTTCAGTTTATGATCAAAATATTTTTTATATTTCTCTATTTTTTATTTATAAACAAAGGTTCCTTCCCAACTAAATAGCCTACTTCTGCATTCACATCTAGAACATACCAGTTGTTTTTCATAATGTTCCTTAAAACCTGACTGTCTATGGAGAAATCTACCGGCATGGCAACAGACCAGTCTCTATCCACATCTTCACCATTTTCTGTAACACTGTCATTGCTATCAGACTCCATTGGTACTTGACTTATACTTTTTAGGGTACCTTCTCAATAAAAAACATGTATTCAAATTCTGTAACACACCATTAATCACATCAATGTCAGTGATGACTTTTTTTTACCTTATTTGCCTCTTAATTATATTGTTTTATTTTGTTTATTTTATTTGACATTTGTTAACCGGGTTGGTCCAGCTGGGCCAGGAGCCCATTTTCAGTGGAGACCCAAAGAGAAAAGCTCCATTTACAAAACAATTTAGGATAACATATGTAGCAAAAAATAGAAAGTACCATAACCATGCATAACTCCAAAACATATTAATACAAATATGGATCAAACATATTTAGATTACTGTAAGAGGATTGTTCTTTAAATAAGTAGGGTGCATACTATTTTAGTGCAAAATAACATTACTTGCTATATTCTTGTATGAGATAATAGTATTTAACTTAGCCCTTTCTTCTTTCTTAAAAACTTTCACATCCATAAAACAAACTTTACTAACACTCCTATGGCATGTAAATTTCAAAACATGTTGTACTGATGTTCATCTGATTTATAAATTAACTCAAAGTGTCTTCATCACCTGTCCAAACAAAAAACATGCCATTAATAAAACATCGATAGGCCTCAATATGACCATACCCAGGAATTTCGCTCAGAATGGTCCTTTCCCAAAATGCCATAACCAAGTTGGCAAAATTTGGCACTATCCTAGCACCCATTGCCACTCCTTCCTTTTGTCTGTAATGTTGTTCTAAAAAAATGAAAAAAAAATATATTGTATAAAACTTGTTCAATACTTTTAATTATAAATTTATATTCTCTCACTGTATACTCATCATTCTGATAAACCATATGTGCTACCCATGAAGGATGACTTTACATAGAGATTGTAATGGAGGATTAAAAATTCTAGGTATAACAAAATACCTCTTATTGGTGTCACTTTTTCCTTTAAATAACACTTTTAAATTTAATTTCCTTGTGTATCCTTTTTAAATCTATAACAGTATGACAACTTTCAGATCTTGCTGCTGGAATAAAAACAAACTTTTTTGCAATAATTTAATCTTGCTGTCACTTAGTCTGTCCAATGAATTGTATATCTTAAAGTTCAAGGGAATTGCCTGTGTTGTCTGTAATTCCCATCTCCTGAATACAAAATGACCAATGACTTCTATTACAGAACCACAGCATGCCAAGAGTGTAGATTAAAAAAAAACTTTAAAACTCATTGCAGAAAACTGTTATTACAGTGATTGAGAACAACAGGTGAAATGAGAACTTCTGAAAGTTGCAGGTCTAAAGTCTCAAGCATCTGCTGCACCGACTAATATGAAATTTAGGCAGCAGACACTCTCAGCACTCTGATAAAAAACAGGATTTTATTATTCCAACATGAAAGTTAAAGATGACTTCACCAAAGGGAAAACAGAACAGCATTACTGGTACAGTCTTAGAAAACAGTCAGTCATATTTCTAAGGCAAGTGACCATTACACAGAACTTGGCAATGGCAAACACAAAAACTTTGAAGCTACTACTGCACAACAATATTTTTCATGCTGGCTGCTTTACAAAAGAAAAGCACAGTTTCTTGTAAACACTTTTTCTCCAACATTTCTACTGACATAAGAGATTTTTGTGGCTGACACCCATCTCAGACCTGATGCTTTGGACTCAGTTTGTCTTTCCTTCACACAGGCATGATCCAGATTCTTCTGGATCTTTCGTTCAAACAATTATCTCTATGAATCTTTGTACTTACCTTAAATAGGTCCAAGATTAGACATGGAGCAACTCTAACTGTTGCTCCTGGCAATTCCCTTTAAAAGGAGCACACTTTCCTGACTTATCAATAACATTCAGTTGTATTTACAAAGTAATAACTGGTAGTTTGGGGTGTATGATACACAAAAAATATATTGTACTGAAGATTTGGGGAAGGAGTTTTGCGATGAGTAGTGGTTTCATCGTTCATCAATCATCACAAAACACATTCCGTGTGCCTACAGTACAAGATATTTCCTGTATTCCCATAAACTAGGCATTCTCTTGTTACATTTAGTCTATTTTTGCTGTCTTTTTATGTTAGTTTGGTTTTCCAATTGACTTCAATGGCTACATTAATTGCTTAAGTTTCTAGTGAGTAGGGCTTTATGCAATTTGTTGTACTTTTTAATTAGTTCTTTTTAGTTTGTTTAGATGCTTAGAAATGTGTTAATTTTGCTAATAATGTTGTTTTCTAACTGGCCACTTGTAGTTAGTTTTTCCTTTAACTTTTTTATTTTCAGTTTTTTTCATTCTAATATTTAATTTAGATTTATGTTTAAAGGTCTGTTTTTGGTGGGCTAGAATGCTTTGGGGATTGTGTTAACTTTTATTTTAGTTTTTAATAGGTAGTGTAAACATAATACGTTTGAGGAAAAGTTTAGTAAGTTTGATAACATGCCAAGGGTATAGATAAACTGTTGATGACTGGCCAAGAGTGGAGATGAAAAGTATCTACCCCATGTTAGACATGAGTTTTTATTACATTATTTATCAGTACTACTGTAAAAGATACATATACACACGCACACACACACACACACACACACATACACGCACACACACACACACACACACACACACACACACACACACACACACACACACACACACACACACACACACACAGTAGTAGCATTTTACATACCATAAAAATAGTAATAGTTGTAATCAGGGGTGATATAAAGCTTGAGGGGAGGTTTATGGCAGTGGTGAGGGGTAATGAAGTTTAGAGAGAGGTAAGGGAGGAGAATTAAGAGTTTTTAAGGTGCAGAAGTTGTGAAAGGGGTATTAGAGTCAGGCATGGAAGATAGGCTAGATGGAGATACAGTTAAGAGGTTTGTCACTCATCTTGTATATCTAAATAAGACGATGAGGCTTGGGAGCTCATTTAAGTAGTTTATTATACACAAACACATCAGGATGGATGACTAGAACATTAAACTTAAATGAACTAACTGACTGACTGCTGCACACACATACATGCTTTCACTCTGGCTGCTCACTCAAAATGGCACTCTTGCTTGCACGTGCTCAGCACTTATATGCACGTGACCACTGACTGGAATGCTTCTTAAAGGTACATCACACACTCTGATCTACATCCTCCCTCTTTTGACTAAGTTGTCTCATATTGACAATGACATTTGAATAGCCATCCAAATTATACAAATAGTAATAAACAAAACAACATTCATGTCCAGGTTGCTATGTATCTGGAACTAGGTCTGGAAATACGACCTGATCTTGTAATGTAATAGTTAGGACTGGGTTTAGCAATAGGGACAGTCACTGGGAAATGTTCTACTTCAGGATGGTCAGGGACATTTTCACGAAGAGGACTAGATGATGGAATGTTCTTTGCGACAGGAACATTGGACAAATCACTCTGAGAATTAGAGTCTCCATTACAGGCTAAATGCTATAACACTGGCTCGGACACCAGTAATATTTTTTTTCCAATTCTGCCTAAATTCCATTCCTTGAGATTCCATGATGTATGATCTCGGTTCTTCACACAAACTTTTCATAAGTCCAATCTGATCAAAACCTTTTGTTGTCTGCATCCTCCCTGTCTCTCCTTCTTTTAATGGATTGAGATGTTTGCTGGTCTAATCATAGTAGGACTTTTGGGACAAATGCTTTTTCAGAAGTTTGGCTTTAAATGCTTTGTTGTTCTTAGCACATGGATCCAATAAATTGTTAATGATAGGCAATGTGGTTTTGGTTTGTCTTGACATACGTCTCTGGGCAGCTGAAGCAAGTAGATTATCATGAGGAATGTTTCTGAGATTAAGCAAATTTAGGAAAACATCGGTATTGTCACATTTAGATCTCTCTATCAGCTGTTTTGCACTTTGAACTGCATGTTCAGCCAAGCCGTTTGACTGTAGGTATTCAGGATGACTCGTAATATGAACAAAGTCCCATGTTTCAGGAAATCTTTTGAATTGTGGACTTGTAAACTGTGCACCATTGTCAGAAAATAATTTGTGTGGACTACCATGGACATAAAAATGTTTCTTCAATTTAGTAATGACAGTACTGGACATTAGGTTGGGAAGTAGGTCAATCTCGTACCAATTTGAATAAGAGTCTACTAACACCAAGTAATGGTGACCATTCCACTTGAAAATATCTGTGGCTACTGTCAACCGGGTCTATATTATATCATCAAATGCTTAAAAAAGCGAACGCTGATTGATCGACCTAACTTAAGTGAAAGCTTACAATCTCGAACTGTCAGATCAGCAATGTTTTTCCCAGGGAAAAAAATTGCTGATCCAAAACACATACACACAACACAAGCACACCAAACAAACAGAAATCCACACACATACACCTAAAATCTGATACCTAACCCTACACTAAACTATGCACACAACACTAAATACCCACTTACCTTAACCCAAACCCTAACCCTAAGGTCCGTCACTATCGCACACTCACCTCACCCGCTCCCTAACCCTAACTCACTTAAATCCGCCCTAACCCTCATGTCCACTCAATCGCACACACACCTAACCCGAGCCCTAACCCTAACTCATCTAAATCACCCTATCACTCACATCCACACAATCGCACACTTACCTAAATCTGACCGATAACTTTCCACCATAACACTGAAAATACCAAAGCAACAGAAACAGACAACCGAATTCTTTCCCTAGGAAAAAAATTGAGTTTTTGCTGCTTCGATATTTTGCAGTTTCGCGAAAATAAGTTCGATCAATCAGCGTTCGCTTTTTTAAGCGTTCGAGGATATAATATAGACCCCTGTCAACCAAGGTAGTTCAGGAATCTAGCTTAACTGAAGTGGTTCTTATTGTTAATGCTTTTTAGTACTATTGCAAACAGAACAAGAAGAAACCTCCTTCTCACTATCTTTTGACATAGAAGGTGAAAATACTAGTCCTCTTGCCCTTCTGTTGGTAGAATTAGCTCCTGGGTGGTCACAATACAAGATTTTAATATACTGTTGTTGCAAGGATTTTGGAACAATCCCTTTTGGACTTTTTATGATGATACCATTGTCTCACAAGATCTCATCTCTGTAAGGAAAATACTGCTTGCACATCTACTGGTAAAGAAGATTGCTTTGAAGGCCATCCTCAACTGATAAAGTGGTTAAGCTTCTGGAGAATTGGATCTGAAGCTGTGTGAGGTTTACATGTGGAAGAAACATTTTTCACTGCCATGACTTTAAAATCAGATTTCTCATTTGCATGCTGTTCAGTGTTTTTTATGGGCAATTGGAATAAAGTGTCAGCAAGATAAAGAAGTTTGCCTTTTGTGTAAATAAGATTTAAATTGTACTTTTGCAGCTTGAGCATCATGCATTGCAGTCTCACAGGAGCTGTGTGCCTTGGCTTTCTCAAAATAGTGACTAGAGGTTAGTGGTCAGTTTTGATTTGAATAGGTCGACCATAAATATAATCATGGAACTTCAAACATGTAAACATGATTGCCAAGAGCTCTTTCTCAATTTGGGTATACTGCATCTTGGTTTGGGTTAGAGTTTTCGATGCACAGGTGACTGGTCTACCCTTTTGAAGAATGACTGCACCTAGACCACACTATAAAGCATCACAGGAAAGAGTTACTGGCTTGTGAACATCATAATATCTCAAAGTGGGTGGACTGGCAATTTTCTGTTTCAGGGCATCAAATGCTCGTTGGCGTTGTTCTGATCAGGAGCAGGTTATATCTTTGTGTGTCAGCTCTCCTAATGATGCTGAAAATTGACTCAGATCTGGAATGGACTTGCTTAAATAGATGACCATACCAATAAAACGTTATAAGGCTTGGACATTGTCTGGAGCTGGCATCTCAAGAATTGCTGTTTGCTTGGAAGGTTCTGGTCGTACGCCTGAACTAGTAAACAACTGATCCACATAAGTAACTTCTTGTAGCCTGAATTTACATTTCTATAGATTCAGCTTAAAATTCACTTCATGAGCTCTTTCCAGAACTTTCTTGTGGTTTCTGTCATGTTTGACTTCACCATTGCCTCGTACTAGAATATCATCTACTATAATAACACATGGATAGCCAGAAAAATTTGTTCCATCCATGTTGAAAGACTTCACTGGCAGAACTTATTCCAAATGGCATTCTCAGAAATCTGAACCTTCTGAATTGTGTACTGAATCTGGTTAGCAATGACGATTTTCAATCAAGTAAAATTTGCCAAAATGAATTTTTTGCATCTAGGACAGAAAACACAGTGGCATTTGGCATGAGAGCAGCAACTTCCTCGACTGTACACATAGGATGATGAGGCCCTTTAGTGCTTTGTTCAAGTCTCTTGGATCAATCATATTCTAATATCATCTGAGCTTTTCTTATGAGCCACTACCATGGAAGATAACCATTAAGTTGTTTTTTTGTTTTTTTTACTGGACAAATTACTCCTACCTGCACCGTTCTGTCTAGCTTGGCATTGACTCTGTTCTGCATAGCTACTGGAAGTTTCTGTGCTGGTCTGATAACTGGGCTTATCTCAGGGTCAAACTTCATGGAGTACACAACTGGGAGTTTGCCTAGTTTGTCTGCAAAAATATCAGCATACTCACAAAAAATGGTTTGGGTAAAATTTGAGCTGTTATCAGTCAAGCTTACATTGTGAACGTCTTTGTTAAATGAAAGCAGTCCCATTTTCAAACTGTCTCTGAGGCCTAGTAATGACTGCACATGTCTCTTGCCTACATAAAACTGCAAGTCATAGCTGTTCCCAGCAGAGTAACATGAAAGCACTACTGAGCCTTCGGTTTCAATCTCTTCACCACCATAAGCAATAAGCTTTGCACACTTTGCCAAATCAAGTTGTTCTACAGCTTTTACTCGGCAAATGTTTTGCTGACATAACATTGCACTTTGAGCCAGCATCTACTTTGAGCTCTACAGGTCTCCCATTAATCTGAGCAGTACAAAAAACTTTGTTCTTTGCCCATAAATCTACTGCATTGACTGTTTCACTAAGCACAGACACACCACTGACATAAAAAGTAGGGTCATAGCTTTCCAGTTGATCAACTTGCCTCTTTGCATGCTCTCATTTAATAAAATAATGGGCCTCATTTGATTTACAAAGCCTTTTGAAATGATTCCACTTTTTACATTTGTGGCATTACTTATCAAAAGCTAAGCACTTTTCTCATTTAGACTCATGGTTACCACCACAATTACAACAGTTGACTATGAGACTAGCTGGGGGGTACATTCTTTGATTTTGCTGAGTTACCCCTGTGCTTTGCTACATGTACCCCAGGCCTTAGTTAATCTGCTCTGGATTTTATCAGAGTAGCCCTGCCCTTAGGACTGTATCTCTTAACCTCATGCTGCATACTATCTACATTGGCACTGGAAGACACTGCATGCATGCTTTTCCCATTTGTAAGCATATTTGTGTGCTTTTCTGTAAACATATATCTGACAAATCTCAATGGCCTTACTTAAAATTAAATCACTGTCTTGAAGCAGAATCTTTCTCACTACATCATTATTAATACCACACACAAGCCTGTTTCTTATCAACTCATCTCTCATATCAACAAATCTGCATGTTTTAGCCTTATTTCTCAAGTCGGTTATATATGCTGCAAATATTTCACTAGGCTTTTGATCTATTTTGTAAAATAAGTGTCTTTCCATTGTAATATTTGTTTGGGGTTTACACATTTCTCTAAATTTATGTTTTAAGCACTCAGGGTCTTCCTGTGTTTCAGCCAGTACCACAATATGGTGGTTCCCCCTCCCCTGCAAACCTAGTAGGTGCATACACAAATGAATGCTCTCTTTCAGTGACTTCTGAACCAGCTAGATTAAGTAGAATAAATGCCTTTGTATGTTCATCTTTGTCAGAAAAAGCAGCCTGTATGAAAATATTGTACTCTTGCTCAAACACTCTCCAGTTTTCTGCACTATTGTTATAGTTTCATAGTATAGTACTAGGCTATCTGCCCTGGGGCATTTGTAAGCCTAGCCATAGTGATGTGGCTTTTGCCACCCCATGAAATGGTACAAAAAATGTACAGAATAAATTTAGAATACTGTGCCTCTGTCTAGTAGTGACACAATGAAGGTCCCCTTATATAATAGAATTAGTTGACTGTGCCCCTGTCTAGCAGTGACACAGATGTGACCCCTGGGGTAAACGTACGATCTCCCATCCACTCATCAAGATTTCTCTTGAAGAGAGTCAGTGAGGGGCTCTGCCTAATATGAACTGGGATCTTGTTCCAAAGCATGGGAAGCCTCTGGGTTATGAATCTATCCCTCCAGCATGTCCTATTCATACTTGTGCCGAGGTTTAAGTCTTTAGCTCTCGTGGTCCTGATGGATTTGGATTTTTGAGGTGGAGCATGTCCATCAGATCCTGATTGGACATGGCCTTGTACGTCAGGCAGAGATCACCTCTGAGCAGGCAGTATGCTACTGAATAGAGCTGAAGTTTCTTTAGTCTGGCAGAATAAGACATATGTTGGAGACCCTTGATCCTCTTGGTGAGGTACTTTTGTGGTCTCTCCAGCTGTTGCAAATGCCGGGTGAGGTACATACCAAATGGGGCATTGTACTCAATCATGGGTCTGATGAGGGAGGAATATAGGGGTACAATGACATCGTTGGATCTGGATGTGAATCCCTTCATGATGAGGTGTGCAAGGTAGAATGTTTTTCTAACCACTTTGGCAACGTGGGTGTCAAATGAGAGGTTGCTGTTGACTTGGGTCCCTAGGTCTATGATTACTTTTTCTGTACTCAGTGGGTTTCTGTCTATGTGATAATTTGTGGGTACTTTGTTTTTCCCAAAGGGGATGACTATACATTTTTTGGCATTTAGTTTAAGGCCATGACTCCGGCACCAGTTGTCCGTTTCTGTGAGGCCTTTTTGTAGGATGTGTGTGTCTGCTGGTGTATCGACTATGGCGCCTAGTTTGCAGTCATCTGCGAACTTTGTCAGCCACAGCCCTCCCATGTTTGCTTTAACATCTGAGAAGTAAATGCCGAACAAGAGGGGTCCCAGGACAGATCCCTGTGGGACACCACTTGTGACTGGCTTTGAGTCTGACACAAGTGGAGTGGGTCTGCAAAATCCTTCTGCCATGCCAACAAATTGCTTTTAGACACAGTGCAAACTTGGCCCTTGTGATTATGTACGAAAATGCACCCACACCAGGTACTTGTAATAATATTCAAATGCACAATAATCTCTTTGAAAGACTGTGCTTTGCAAAATAACTGTACTGTAATAATGCACACACTTGCCAACACTTTTCTTGATACTTCGAATAGCTTTAGTTAATACAAAAAAGTAGTACATTGTGAAAAAATATGGTTGCTTCCTTTTTTTTTATATACATTTTTACATTTTATGCAGTTTGGATATTATTTGAAACATTTTCATAATTATTTAAATATGTTTATCAGTATGTTGCAGTTTCAAACATTTTGGTTAATTAGAAATTCATTTTGAGCATTCTGACTGCTTTGCTTTATAGTCGTTGAGTAAAAATCATTTAAGTGAGTGAGTTTTAGTACCTGGAAATTTGTTTCTGATCTGTTTGTGAGTCATTTGAGCTTTGGATGATCCACTTCTGTATATTCCTCCATTTCTAAATGTGTGCCTCATGGTTTTGACTCTGGATCCCATTCTGACACCATGTCGCTCATCTTGTTTATCTAAATAAGACAATGAGGCTTGGGTGTTCATTTAAGTAGTTTATTACACACAAACACACCAGGATGAATGACTGGAACATTAAACGTAAATGAGCTAACTAACTGACTGACTGCTACACACATAATGCTTTCACCCTGGCTGCTCACTCAAAATGACACTCTTGCTTGCACGTGCCCAGTACTTACATGCATGTGCCCACTGACCGGAATGCTTATTAAAGTTAATAACACACTCTGATCTACAAGATTCAAAGAGGATGTTTACAGTGACAAGACCATGAGTTTATTAGGAATTCTTTGAGACCATTTTTGAATTTTTCCAGATGGTTTATATTTCTAATAGATAAAGGAAGTTTGTTCCAGGAGAGGGAGAGAGGGCAACTGTAGAGATTTTGTCCAGTGGATCTTTTTGGCTTGCAGATTTCTAGTAGATTTTGGTCAGAGCCTCTGAGGGCCCTGGGAGGAGTATGGAGGGAGACTAGTGAAGAGATATTAGGGCAGAAGGAGGGTTTGTAGAGGATGGAATGAATGATCATTAGTTGAGAGATAAGTACTTGGTGTGGGAATTCTAACCAATTTAAGGTAATGAGAGAAAGACAGTGGTGAGATTTACAGGTTTCACTGGTAGCAAATCTGGCAACTTTATTGTAGGTGGATTGAAGTTTAGCTTAGACTGAGAACTGTAGATTAATGAAGACTTGTGAGTTGTAAAAGAGAATAGGTACAAGGTAGGAATGGATAAGGCAGAGTCAAGACTCCTTTGTTAGGAATTTTTTAGTGGATAGAATGACAAGGATATCAGTTTTAAGTAATGGCTCTTTAAGGTGATTATGAGTTGAATTAATTAATGTCATGGGACTTGTAAACCATTTAAATAGTGTGGGATTTTAATGTGGTTTGTTGTGAAGAAGTCAAGGTTACCATTGACAAAATCTCTTAATTGTTTGAATAAAGTATGCACTGGCTTGGATCTCTGTCAGTTTTTATTTTTTATTTTATAGTTTGTGGGTTTTTTGGACCTTATCAATTTTTTATTTCTGTAAAAGAGGCCTAGTTTTGGTGGGTTTTCTTTATGCACTGGAATACTATCTCTGATGGCTCCTAGAAGCTTACTATGTGTTTCAACCATGATAGTTGTATTGTTAAGGGATGCGATAGAGAAAGAGGGCTTAGGGTAAGTGAGGGATTTGGGGAGAAGTAGTAGACTTTTAGTCTTTTTGGATTAAGTATTAGCTGGTTATTAGAGAGCCAGTTTTAAATAGATTTCAAGGATTTTTGGGTGAGGGTGTTCAGACTGGAGAAGTTATCAGAGATTGTAATGACTGTGGAGTCATCAGCATATTGTATGAGAGATGATGGAGGACAGTATGTGTATAGGCAATTTGTAAAAATGTTGAATAATAAGGGATCAAGGATTGATCCTTGAAGGACTCCCATCTTGATAAGGAGAACAGGGGGATAGTGAAGAAAGCCATTTAACCAATTGCTGTCTGTCAGTGAGGTAGCTAGTAAACCAGGAGATAGTAGAACTTGAGAGATTAAGGTCAGAGAATTTAGCAAGGAGTAAGGGATGTGAGACAGTACCAAAAGCTTTGGAGAGGTCTAAAAAGAGGCAGGAGATGAGTTTATTGTTGTCTCTGGCTAGTGACATAGTGTTGGTAAAGGAAATGAGGGGTGTAGTTGTAGTATGGTTGGGATGGAAACCATGTTGTATGGAGGTTAGTAAGTTTTCTTTGATAAGATAGTCCAGTATTTGTTTATGTACAAATTTCTCTAGTATTTTAGAGAGAGGAGACAGACTTGCTATTGGCCTATAGTTAGATAGCTGGTGGAGTTACTTCCTCTGTGAATGGTTAGAGTGTAAAATTGTTTCCAGATAGAGGGTACTGTGTATTCATTTAAACAGTGGTTAATAAGGATCAAAATAGGATAGGCTAATGAGTTAGCTGCTGTCTTAAAGAAGAGTGGGGTGTAAGGTATCAGCTGAAGAGGGGCATGGTTTAAGTTTAAGTAGTAGGTGTTTTATGTAACGTCAGGGTACAGGTTTTACAGAGAATGTGTTGTTTTGTTTCGAGGGGGTTGAGGGGTCAGGGGAGCTAACAGAAGGTTTGCACCAGTTTCCTAGTAGAATCGATGAAATAGGAGTCAAATACAGATGCAGTTTCTTGGAGAGTATTATTTGAATAGGGGTTAGGAGTTGAGGGGTTGCCTGGGTGCAGTATTTGACTGATGGAGTTCCAGAACTTTTTTGGATTACTAGAATGTAAAGTTTGGGGTAAGTTGTAAAAGGTTTTTTTTGTCTTTAATGATGTCTTTTTTGGTAAGGTTGTGAAGTTCCTTATAGGTTTTAAGATGTCGGTGGGAGTTTGTTGTAGACTAGAGTTTCCAAACGTTGTCTCTTTTATGCATTATAGAGCATGTTGTTTGAGATAACTAGGGTGAGCTGAGAGATTTAATTCTAATTGTTCAAAGAGGGCAAGGGAGTTCAGAACATTTAAAAATACGGAGTTAAATTTTTGTACTGCATCATCAAGAGGTAGATAAATTAGAAAGAATAATTAATGGAGGAGAGAATGCTATTAAAGGTATCATGGTGGAAATTAGAGAGTTTCCATCTTTCTATAAATTTGTGGGTGGAGAATCTATGTACTCTAATTGGTGAGTGGTCACTTAATGAGTCAGGTAGAGATTCAGGGTAGTGGTATTTGTATGGATGAGAAACTAGTGTTCAGTCTATAACAGAACTGGAATTAGTTGGCTTATTTATATGGGTTGGAGTGCTGATTAGTTATGAGAAGCCATGCAATTTAATGCTGGAGCAAGGGTTGTTAGAGGTCAGTGAAATTCAATTGAAAGCCAGTTGATGTCGACATCTCCTAGGAGAGTAGTTTCACTAGTTATGTTATGTGTGAGCTAAGAGATGATTTATATATCTACAAGGACTGCTTTCTCAGTGCATTTGTTTCCCACACACACACACACACATACACATACACACACACACACACACACATATATATATATATATATATATATATATATATATATATATATATATACATACATACAGAGAGAGAGAGATGTTACATATATAGGTAGATAAACCAAACAGTTGACCTCCTTTAAGCTAGTAAACTTAACTCTTACAAAATCATAAATCAAAATAAAAATAAAAATGGGAGGAGATAAAGTGCCAATGTGAAAAATAAAATCTTTATTGTAAAAAATGTGAGCACTTTCATCTATATCTTAAACCTCCTCAGACAATTTTACTTCAGTGGTTTACTTAAAATTCAGTGGCAAAGCCAAATGCTACTGTCTAAAAGTAAAGATTCACAACAGAACAGAAATTTTAAACCAGAAAATCTGTGTACTGAACAGAAAAGGCAGAAAAAAGTTGTTTCGCATATCTGAAAGTCATTGTAGTAAGATGTTAACCATAACCTCATGTTCAGATGTAAAATTAGTTTGTATAAATGAATTTGAATTTGAATTCTTTCGACTCTCTCTAAAATAATGGAAAAATGCATCCAAGCCCAACTCCTCAACCACATGCTTGAAAACCAAATTCTGTCACCCACTCTGCATGGTTTCACACCAGGACACAGCACCACTACCACCCTCTTCTCCTTCCTTGATACAGCTAACTGGGCATGGGATTCTGGTAAAATAATCTCTTCTCTTTTCCTTAACCTCTCCAAAGCTTTTGATACCTTTTCCCCCACCATCCTCCTCACTAATCTATCCACATTTCCCCACCTACCCTACAATGGTTCAGTAGTTATCTCTCCAATAGGCAGTAATTCAGTATGCTGATGACTCTACAATAATATGCACTGCAAATTCCAGCTCTGAACTCTAGCAAATCACCCGCAATGCCTTCACCTCTACTGAATCGTGGATGCTTAACAATCATCTTGCAATAAATCCAAAAAAAACTAAAATAGTAATTATTACCCCTTAGAAGACCACTCCCCTAGATAAAAAAAAAAAAACTCTTCACTATAAAAGCCCAAGACAATACCACTATAAAAGTTCTACCACACATTAAATTACTAGGCATTATTATAGATGAAAACCTTAACGTTGATCTACACATAAAGAATAACATAAAGAAAAAAACACACCAAAAGCTTGGTATGCTCTACTGGCACCAACACTTTCTTAGCCTCTCTACTAGACAAACCCTTGCAACTACCTTTTTATTACCTTCTCTTCTTTATGGTGCTCCGCTCCTCACTAACATCCAAAATTCTACAAAACCCAAACTTGATATGTGTTACAACAGAATAGTCAAATTTGTCACCAAGGTTGAATTCTCGTCCTACCAATGTAACTCACTGAAATATTTAGGCTGGCTGGAATTCCCCCACAATCTCTCATTCACCCAGCTAACTACAGCACACAAAATAATCTACAGACCCACGGACTGTCCTGCTCTCTCAACTCTCCTTGCTTAATACCATCCCAGCAGGCAACTAAGATCTGAAAATCATCTACTTCTAATAGTAGAAAAGCCTGTCTTACCTGCTGTTCAACTCCTCTACTCCTTCACCATCGCAAAACTATGAAACTTGCTTCCACCTTCTGTAAGAAACACAGGCCGCACCTCTATCTTCAAACAAACACTGAAAAATCATTTCAACTCTTCCTGGCTATGCACCTGCTCTATAACCTAACCTCTTCCTTCTCCTTATATTATAACTAAATTCCTATGCTTTTTACTACTAGTGACTGATGATACTTTCTCCATATTTATTTTCTTTTCATCACTTGTTGATACTAGTACAATAATTCTGATTAATCTATCTCTATGTATACCTCTCTGATTGAATTCATCTGGCAACCAACTAAATTCCTGCTTTTATGTATATATTCTATATATATTACTGCAATCAAACCAACTAGATTCCTGCTTTTATGTATATATTCTGTATGTATTATTGTAATCAAACCAACTAGATTCCTGATTTTATGTATATATTTTGTATATAGTACTGCAATCAAACCAACTAGATTCCTGCTTTTATGTATATATTCTGTATATATTACTGTAATCACTATATGTGTAACACTGTTTCTTCTTCTGTACCAATTAATGTTTATTTTTTCTTCTGTATCTATGTTCTTGTAGGAGCTTTTCTCCCCGGGCCTCCACTGAAAATGGGCTCTTTTAGGCCCAGTGGACTTTCCCGGTAAACAAATGCAATAAATAAAATAAATAAATTTTACAGAGCCAATGATTTTTTATAAACAAGGTAGAGATGGAGAGATAAGAAATGGAAGTGGTAAGTAAAGCATTCTGTGAATAAGATAGCCTTGAAATGAGACAGAAAATGCAAGTGTACTTACAATGTAAACCCAAAAGAAGAAAGTCAGCATTCTGACTATGAGGAGTTTGTGTGTGTCATAGTGGGGCTGTAAAGTAACATTTAATGGAGTAGGTCTAAGTCAGCCAGTTAAAAAAAAACATGCAGATATCTGCAGAAATCATTGTTTGTTCAGTAAGTCCTAAGGAGAAGACACCTAGCATTCCTGAAAAAGAGAAAAAATAACTACAAATATAAAATATGGGGAGGGAGAGTAAGGGGTGCAATAAAAGGGTAGTGCCAGGGATGAAATGCAACTCAAAGGACTTAAAGAAATGACAATCGGTATACTGTTTACAACTGAGTTAGACAATGAAAGAAAACAAGAATATTGCTGGAGGCATAATAGCACTAAATAAGCAGATGAACCATATGTCTATGGGATGGAAGTTGAGATGGCATAACTGAAGTTATAGGCATTTTTTGTTTCTAAAACTGGGAATTCCATAAGTAAATACTTTAAGTGTCATAGGTGTTCTAGTCTAAAAGTTTAGGTCTTTAGGACCAGAAAATCTTTCAATACATTCCAGGAATATATATATAGATCGGCTTCAACAAATATCATTCACTAATACTGTAAGACCAGAATAAAAAAATATAAATGTCATATAATATATAGCTGGGAATACAATATAGCAAAAAAAGATTGTTGTACTACAAGTTAAGTACAAACTAAAACTATATTGAGGAAAAGCACAAAAGAACTTAGAACCATACACAAAATAGAGCAGGGGTGTGAACACACGCGCGCATATATTTGAACTGCATAATGGCTGTTTCTGTAAAAGAGAGAATGGGTCAGAACCTTCTGCTGCATAACATAGTTTTATTCTTGTATTAAACTCCTAAGTTAAATGGTATTTTGTTTGAAGGTTCTTGAATACCCCATAAATGCCCACATTGTTATTCCTCTACTATGCTGTTGTTAAGCTATTTTTCTTAACATGGGTTGCATTAGAAAAAAAGTTCTTTGGATCACAGCAACTGCCTTTTTATCAAAAGAATGAGCAGGCCATAAAGGCCATATTCAGAAACATGGTGCTACTGAAACTATTGTATACTGAATAATAGAGACAAGAAAGATATTATAATGCAATATGGACATGCAGTAAGATTACAGAAAAATAAAGATGGAATGGAAGAATGTTCTGTTTCCTGGGTTTTGACAGTGATGTACACATGATGCTTTCAAAGCATGTCTTTACAAAGACTAATGAACTCTGTTCACTCTCTTTCATCTTTTTCAATTAACTTCTTAAACAAAAGGAGACTGTGAAAATAAGATTTTTGTATACATTACACAATGTCTTGCCTAAGTAGGATAGTAGGATATGTAATTAAAACAAAGATAAAGTATAAATAATGCTGTTAATAAAAAATATAAGACCTACAGATTGTGTTTTAATGTGGAGTCTAGAGCTGCAACCTGAAAGGTAAAATAATATCAAATTGTGGCCTTCAAAGTAATTTCTTCTGCCTGGGGGTATCACCTCCTAGCACCTAACGTAGATCAGCTCTTCTTCCTCCAGACAAAACCATATTGCATTTTGAAGCTTCCTGGTTTGGTGTTGGACTCATCTATACAGCTGTCTTTGATTCTTCAACTTCTGCAGTGCAATCATGAATACTGCTTGCAGTGCATTCTTTCTCACCCTTTCTATTCATGAATCACTTAATGCATTAAAAGTGCATATTTCTGTTTCTGTACTGCCTTCACGAAACATTTCCCTGTGGAAACTGCATTACTTCAAATGTGCCTTTAAAAAATATACAAGAGATTTTATACATCACATCTACATTAAAAGGCCATTTCTTTCAAATACTACAATATTATAGTGCCCATTTAACCCTCCATTAACTTACAGCTTCTCTACACTATCTCTTCAGCGGTACTTGTACCTTGCAGTCTATGAAGTCAGTAAAATGAGATGGGCTTCTTATCAAATGATCACATTAGAAATGGTCTATCAGTTCCTTCAGTATGCTTTGTTATTAGGTTTAACCAAGCCCAGGTATACTTTGCAGATCTGTTATGGGATGACTCACAAACATATTAGCCCTGCTCTCTCACTACTGTGTCCCATTATTTTTTCCTGTTTGACAGCTTATGTGTTCTGAAT
This sequence comes from Protopterus annectens, assembly GCF_019279795.1. Lineage (NCBI taxonomy): Eukaryota > Metazoa > Chordata > Ceratodontiformes > Protopteridae > Protopterus > Protopterus annectens. The sequence continues at coordinate 169,213,626 of NC_056740.1, read as the reverse complement.
TTATTTCTATTTACATTTTACCCATCAGAATATGTAAATGATGGTTCCATGGCACAAATGGACTGTGACCCACATGATCTGTGTTTGACTAGTGGTGTGGTTAATGCAGTAGTTGGTTGGGGAGAGGTAGCAGTAATTAGTTGATACAAGCTCACTCTTCCCAGTAGAGGATTTTGGTTTAATCTTACCCTTGGCCACCTGCCAGGGAAAGCCTAGAAGCCGTCCAACTCTGTACAAAGACTCAGCAGAACAAGCAGCACCAAGAACAGCAGTCACATCAGCTGAGATTCACAGCTGTGCAGATGTTCAAATCTACATAAAGCAGGCACTGCACGTCAGCTTTTCATTAACAGGTCTGGTTGTAGGAACATCAGAAAGTCTTCTACACTCCTTCAGGTCAATGGCTGTATTCTTTGCCTCTTGCCTATATTTGGTCTCCTCTAACAATGGGTCTGCAAGCAGAATAAATAGGTCATTAGGAGAAATAAGGGTCTGTGGTCATGATGTAATTGGCAGAGCGAAAAAATATTAAAAATAAACAGAAAAACACATTTACAATCAGACAGTCCGGGCACCAATCCCACCTCTTACATTAAGTATCATTTGAATGATTATAGTTTACTTTTAGGAACACACACATCTGCATACACATAAATGTGCACATGCACTTATACAATTACACATGCATGCACGAGCACACACACACACACACACACACACACACACACACACACACACACTTGCTTCAATATGTCAAATGCAAGCAATAATAACCACCAACCGGTGTTTGTTATTGTGGGAATAATGCCCGATGGCCAATACTGCAGGCGGAGTGTCTCTACACCACTGGAAGGGAATTATTTCCACAATAGCACACACCCTGGGGGCATTCTTGTACTTAGAGAATAGGCTGTTTGTAAAATTGTATTTTACTTACTTACTTTTTTATTACTATATTTTTTTTATAAATTATTTTTGATGTAATATAGTTCCTCCCCCTAATGTTTTCAAGTTGCTGTAGTATATGTAAATTGTATTGGAGAAAGCATTTTGCATCCATAATATATAATATTTGAAAAAATCTAGATATTTACTTTATTTTGGTCACTTATTCCTAAAATGCTTGGTTTGTTGCCAGTCATTGGGGACTGAAGTCACTAAATAATGGCATGCATTTGACTTTCAAACTTTATTTTCTTCAGAAAATTCATATTAACCCAAATTCAGTTATTTAAGCTAGTTTGTAATTTTATAAGAACATTTAAAATCTGTTCCTATTTTTGAGCCTTTGTTCTCCCTTTATTTCAGGCTTTATCCAGATTTCTTGAGCTAAAAGGTCAAGAGGTATGCAAACTTCTTTACTGCTGCTGCCACTGGTCCATCAGTCTCTCTCTCTCTCTCATACACCCAAACACATGCACTTCAGAAAATGCATGCTAACACAAATCATTTTATTCAAGCAACTTTGTGATTTTTATAACAGCAATATTAAAAATATTTTCCTATTTTGAACCTTTGTTCCCCATTTATTGTAGGCTTTATCCAGATATCTTGAGCTAAGAGGTCAAGAGGTACACAATCCTCTTAACAGCTGCTGCTAGTGCTCCATCTCTTTCACTCTTCAATCTCTCTCCCTCTCTCTCTTACTCACTTACACACACAGCTCACTTTCATGCATGCACATGCATACACTCACAGACAGAAACATAAACACACACACAGACACAGAAACATAAACACACACACACACACACACACACACACACACACACACACATGCAGAAACATAAACACACACACAGAAACATAAACACACACACACACACACACACACACACACACACACACATGCAGAAACAAACACACAGACACAGAAACATAACAAGATCCAAGCTATAAATAAATTTGCTCTTCATGTCCTAACTTATAGTGTTGGAGTGATTGACTGCCTCCAAAAAGTGTTGGATAGACTGGATATTAAAACAAGAAGGATGCTTCACGCTCACCAAATGATTTATAAAAAAATCAGTGCATGTCAAGATTATATATTCCCTGTTCCAAAGATGGGATGAGCCTCCTTGAAACTGATTACATGTATAGATCTGCAATCGTGGGACTCCACACATATCTACTGACCTCACAAGACCCAAATGTAGTAAAAGTTTTGAAACATGAGGAGAATAAATCTTAAGATGACGTCTCGCTTAATTTAGCAGAAGCATATCGACGTCAAACAGAAATGGAAGTCATACCAGAAGTAGATAAAAACCAAGCAGCAACTGAATGTGCCAAAAAACAAAAGAAGGAATATAAGGTGAAGGACCAGATGAGAAGGCAAGAAATGTGGAAAAAACATAAATATAGTTGCAAATATAGAAATCTTCTGGAAGAGCCTCATGTTGATCAAGAACGAGCATCGGAATGGTTAAGGAGAGGTGAATTCACATCAAGAAATGAAAGATTAATATTGGCAGCCCAAGATAGTGGGCTATGTACACACTGGTTTACAAAGTCCTTTGAACATGTAGGAAAAACAGACATATATAGGTTTTGTAAAACCAAACTGGAAACAGTCACACATCTTATTGCTGGTTGCGACACATAAATAGCAGACAGACTGTATACTGAAAGGCATAATAATGTGGCAAGACTGTTACACTGGAGATTGTGCAAACATTATTGTATCAAAGTGGGTGAAAAACAGTGGAAACATGAGCAATAAAGAATCATAGAAAATGATGAAGTTTATATCACATGGGATCATCCAGTACCAACAGTTCAAAAGATAGATGCTAGAAAATGATATAGTGGTCCAAGAAAAGAAGACAAAAGTAGCATTGATCACTGAAATCTCCACACATAGTGACTACAGTGTCTTGCATACAGAGAGACACAAAGCCATAAAATGCCTTGATCTGCAGGCAGAAATGAGAGCCATGTACCAAAAATAGTAGAAACCCAAAAGACTCGGAGAAAGTAAAAACGACAGAAACACACACACACACACACATACACACACACACACACACACACACACACACACACACACACACACACACACACACACACATACACATACACATACACACACACACACACACACACACACACACACACACACACACACACACACACACACACACACACACATACACATACACATACACATACACACACACGCACACACGCACACACACACACATTTCTTTTTTTGTTTTTACACTCGTTAAATGGCAAAAGCACTGCTTAGTGAGTGTAAAATAATGGCTCGATCAGTCTCGCCCACATTCACATGCACACATACACTCTCACACATTAACACATCCACACTTTTTTTTCTAAATTTTGGGGGTTTTCATATATATATATATATATATATATACATATATATATATATATATATATATATATATATATATATATATATATATATATATATATATATATATATATATATATATATATATATATATATATATATATATATATATATATATATATATATATATATATATTACACTCGCTAAACAGCAAAAGCACTGCTTAGTGACAATAAAATAATGGCAGCCATTAGGTTATTTTCAGAGCAAGCTCCATGGCAGACTCCTTTTTCAGTGGGCATTACCTGTAGGTTAACACCCTGCTGGAGAATGTTCATTCTCCTATCAGCATATGATATACATGTCAACCATTCTCTAAATAAAATTAATAGATAATTTCTGGTTATTTTTATTGTAATACCACTTTACAGTGTTTTTGAAAATTCCAGCAAACATAGGAAGCTGTAGTAATCTAACAGTATAGCATACAAGCTTAAGGTTATCAGCCATTTCCTGTACATCTGGGTTCCAAGTCACACCAAGAAAGTGGACTTCTAATTTTTCAGTCCATTGTAATGGTATAACTGGTAAAACAAAGATATATCTTTTCAACTGTGATCTGCCAACAAATTTATATGAGTAAATGACCTCCTTAAAATCATATATCATGCAAGTTAAAGACTATAGGAACCCAAATATTAACTATAAAATAAAGTTCATGAGGCCTTGAGAGCCTTACTCTGCTGTGCTATGTTAAACACATTAACATTACTGCGCCTGCTGCTGTTCCTCCCTACGAATTTTACTTTTAGGTAATATGTCATATCAGGTAATGTGCTATACTGAATAACTTATCTTCAGGTATTGTGCCATACCAAATACTGTGCCATATAAAATAACATTCAAGTGTTCAGTATAAGATTGCTCCTATAAATGCCTCACCTGTCATTGCCCATACATGTTGTGACACCCGTGCCCTGGCCCAGCAATCAAGGAGCCTCAGTCCTCACCACTAACACCAGAGAGGGCATCTCATATAAGAGGAAAAGATAACAAATACACACAGTAAAGTGCAATTTCCCTTAAGAACACACAGAGATCACAGTCAGTCTGGGGCTGGTCGCTCCCTTGCTCCCCAGGTCTCCAATAAGGCTCCCCACTGGCACAGCTATAGGGTCCAGATCTCAGCCTAGCTGGCAAGCTAACCTCCAGCACTGCCTCTGTCTAACCAGTGCTTCGTGTACCTGCCCAAGTAGCTGACACACACACACACACACACACACACACACTTTGAGATAAGTATTTATACAACTTTACAGACACTCCTGGGAAAGGCTGACACAGATACTCCAGCTGTGTCCCTTTCCCCAGACTATATGGTAGTAATTACTGCCACCACCAGCTAATAATTATCAGCTACCCAAAGGCCCTTAAAAGGGTTTCCAGTTATTACTGTGCAATATTATTATCCAATTGGTAAGTGTGACTAATCAATCAAGGCTTATTAGAGTGGCCTTGTACAATAAACTCTATAAATATGCAATGTACTCTAGAGCTTACCTATCTCTACACAAACCAGCCACAGGTAAAAGGTTTTTAAAATATTTAATAATAAATACTAAAAACACAAGACAACACTACTACACCACAGTGCTATTCAAGAGTTCAGAGATCACACAAAAACTTAAAATAATTCCGTAGTACAGTTCTGACATAACAGAAAAACACTAAGTCTAACTTTCTTCTAATTTCCTAGCTATTACTACAAGAAAACATACTTCTGAAATAACTTATTTAAGACACAGGAAGAGTGCTGATGAGATGGATATCAAGACAAAAGGCTTAACAATCTCTGGTTCTCACTGTTTAAATTGAAACGCCAGTTCTGATAAACATTACATCATCTTTTTCACCCTTTCTGGAGTTTCCAGGCTACACATTAACTGCATTTACATTCTTTTGCACTTAGAGCAATAAAGGACATTCCACATGTAAATTCTGGTCATTAACTTTAGCCTTAAAACAATAGGCAGGAAGCCTTTATTTAGCTGGACTGGAACCGACTTGTAAAACATCAAAGGCAGTGATGAAATCATTTTAATTTCAAAGGACCAACAAGAATGCTTGACTTTGCTTTTTTACAGCAGATGGCAATGTTGCCACATTGTTTTAAGTTCAACATTCACAGTATTTACAAATATTAGAATTATGTACCAAATTCTATTTGACTAAGCTGGCACCCTTCACCCATCTCTACCAGTCTTCCCACATCTTTACAGTTCACACTGCATGAAATGATTGTGGACTCGAAGTGTACTATTTATATGGACTCAGACTCTGCAGCATTTCAAAGAAAAGGCAAGGCTTAAGCTGCAGTGAATTTGGAGTTAGTCTATAAATGTAATGTGGGTTGGGTGGGGAAACAATTATGTGGTATTTTGCCAACTGCAGTTATTCAAAAGCATTTCAGCTTAGTGTAGCTGTGTTTAGTTCATTTGTGTAATATCACAGTTGATTTTGTGTAGTTGCAGCTGAGCAAATAGACTTGAAACCTGTTAGTTTCTAGGAGATATAGTGGTTACATATAGAATTGATGCTGTACCATATCAAGAACTATGTTGTGCAGAGAAACCCAAAGTATTTGTTTTAAGGCTGTTGATTAATGCTGATTGTCAGTATGCTGAGACAGAGAGAAGGGCCCTTAACCTGATCTTTAGGGTACAGAATTTTAACCAGTAGTTGTATGGAAGGTTTATGCTAACCACAGTTCTCACATCATTATTAGCTGTTCTTATCAAGAAATTGTGTACCCATGATAATTGCATAATGGGGAACAACTGCATGAGAATGAAAACAAGGAAGTAATTTGATGTGGAAATTTGAATGTCCTGTCATAGCTTTATTAGAAGACCAAGGAACTGGTAACTGGCTCCACATAGCTATAACTACAGTGGGATGAAGGGACCAATTGACAGCTGCTGTGGATGGTGATTAGGAGGTGTCAATGGGGTGCAAGTGTAGTAGCGCCAGTCATTCATGTAATCAATACTGATACTGCATTCACAATTGCATCAGAAGCTCATAATATGCTAGTAACTGCAGCAAGGTTTACAACACCTTTTTTTTACCTTTTTACCTTGTCTTTTTTTATTTTTTCCTTAACTTCTTACCTTTGCAAAGACAGTCCTCAAGTATGGGTTGAGGGTGATGTCAAGCTGGGGAATTGCCTAGGGTACCAGATTTATTTATTTATTGACATTTGACTGCCAGATGACCTAGCTATGGCTCTGGCACTACATTATTTGTTTTTGTTACATTGTTATCCATGACAGATGCTCTGCTCAACTAGAAACCATAATTAATCTAATAGTGTGACAGGTATAGGGTTGCCACCTTTTCAAATGGCCAAAGTGGGACATTTTCGGGACACACATCAGATTTTACAGGCCGACACATACCCACGGTCAGTACAAAGGATAGAACTTCACTTTTTTGCCTAAGTAAAAGCTTATTCTTGTAGCAGTTTAGTTGCTTATTCTGTTTCTTGTAACATTTAGGTATTTTAGATACAGAAATAACTATTTTATGCAACTATTACATAAAATATGGGACATAATTATGTCCTACAATTGCAGGACATTTGCCATTTTTAATATTTTTGGTCAGGACACAACTGCCCAAAGAGGGACTGTCCCTCGCAAAGTGGGACAGGTGGTAACCCTAGACAGGTATATAAGAGAATTATAAAAGGATGGTCTAGCGAGAATATTTTAGTGCATTCTGAGTTTTTTGTTAGAGAAGAGAAGTTAACCACCTATCAAGTAATCTTACTATTTGACCCAGAATAGTAATCCCAGTCAAAACCAATTCTAAACTGCAGTTTGTGACATGTGAGAAAGTATCTGGCAACAGCAGAAATGAAGTTTGTTCCCCAAAAGTATCTTTGTTAGTCTGATATGAAGCAGACACTAAAGATTTAATCAAAATCAGTGTATGTCAATCTGACAAACGATCATTAGCAGTACCTTTGCATTTATGGGAAAAGCTATTAGCACAATGGGAATGCATGTGTGCTTACATTGTCAGACCATTCAGGCACTTGCTTTAATCACAGGGATGTATACTCTAAGTGGTTAAAAGTGAATGGCATATACTCACAGTGGTTAAAAGTGATTGGATTGAGTCAACAATGGCAGAATCAAAATTAGGTTAGTGCTAAGGTCAGTGTTTGCAAGAATTCAATTACCTGAGTAAACTGTCAATGTTAATTGTCCACAGCATAGATTAGACAAATGTAAATTAGTTGTAAAAAATGCTGCTAAGCATTTCATGTCCGTAGTCACTGATGAACTGCATGGAAAAAGTGTTTTAAAAATGAGAAGGCTGCCAGTGATAAGCCATCTGAAGCAAACCCCTGCAATGCAATACATATAATATTTTGAATGATGTAATATTGTACATGCAACCACCAATACTGCCCTGTCAATGCTGTTCCTGAACAGAAGACTATAACTCGCATGAAGTATTATGTAATCGGGTAAGCAGAAATACCTAAGCAAAACAGAAGGTCAGCACATGAATGGGAAACAAATAAGAAAAGTTCCATGAGTTATAAAATGCTACTAAAATATTATATGAGTGGTAAATGGAATAAGAACAAAAATGTTTCAAGAACTGGATCCCAAAGATGCACTGCTAATGTACAACAGGTTACCTGAGTACCTGGGGAAGGTATAGAATCATTTAGGGCATTTTCAGCTATTTGAATGCCTACTCCCAGTTGTGAAACAACTGAAAGTATAAGTACCCGACATGCAAGAAGATGCAAAAAGATACAGAACTCCGGAGGCCCCAAGACCAATTTGAGTGCTTTTTCTTTTATTTTCACTTATTTTATTGCTTTTGTACTTGTCTATCATTTTTATATGTGCTGTATTGCTAATTTATCACATTTGCACTCTTTTAAAGCAATTTACTGATTAACTACATTTCATTACTGTTTAACTGTATTTCATTGCTATTTATTGCAATTCATTACTGTTTAACTGCATTTTGCTGCATTTTATTACTGATTAACTGTATTTTTCATACTGTGAGTTCTGCTTTTCTCTGTAAGTGGTTAATCTGTGCTTTTTTGTGAGTTTTACTATGTTCTTAACCCTTAATTTGAGTAGCATAATCTGGATACAGGTTTGCTATATCCAGAGCTGTTTGTGTTTGCCTTCTGTGTTTCTGGAAGCCATCTTGTGTTGTTAGGGACATATCTTCTCTGCTAGTGAGAGTAGCACAGCTGCCTGGACCTTGTCTGGCACAAACTGATTGGTAAAGAAAGCAGAAGCTAGCAAGATTGGCTAAATTTCTGTGTCACTAGAATCTTCTATTTTTTGTGATATTTAAACCCCGCATTTGAGCTGGTTTGGGCTTATTCGTGCATTGCGCACCACAACTGCACTGTTTTTAACCCATTGCGAGGTATTCCAGCTACAAATTTTCCATTAGTAGCACTTGTGTGAACACCTAGTAGCACTCATCTTAGACCTTCCACCCTTTACCCCCTTAGCTTTCCTGGCCTCTCTTCCTCAGATTCTGACGAATATGGATGGACAATTTTATACAGTTTTTCCTGCCAGACTGGTTGATATGGGCATCCTGAGACAGTGTAGCAACTGCCTCATTTACATGGCAACCCTCTATTGCTACTACCTAGGAACACAATTTGTGAGAGATGCAATTACATTAATAACCTAGAGTCTATGCTCTCCCTCACATGCCACTATTCCTGGCACTGAGAAGGTTGTCAACACAAACGCCACACCTCAAACACCACCCACACCTACACAACACACACCCACATATGCGGAGATTCTCAACAAAAACATACCCAGACAAAAGGCAAAAACACATGCGAACTCCACAGCCCACCACACCACACATAGTCCACACACCTGTGTCTCACAGTCACTAAGGCCTAACCATAAACCCAACATATTAGTCATAGGAGACTCCATTGTGAGACACACAGATGTGCTCCTCACCAGGCTGGATAAGGAGAAAGTCACAATTAGTTGTTTGTCAGGTGCCAGAATCCACCATATCACACATGCACTCAAGTCTCTCAACAACAGGTACTGTTAAGACTCTGTCATAGTCCATGTTGGTGTGAATGACTTGATGCATACCTCCCTGAACTATATGAAGAGAGACATGATTGAGCTCGCTAAATATGTGTCTCAGGTAGGTATGTCTCTACCCTTAAACAGTATTCTACCATCACCCAGAATGATGCCTCAGTACCAACAGAAAATGATTGACTTTAACAATTGGCTTAGTTTCTGGTGTCATTCCAAGGGGATCAGTACCTGACAGCCTGGGAAGACATGATCAACAGACCCTGATGCTTTGCAAGAGATGACATGCATCTCTCTCCCTTCCTCTTCAGTCTTCTGGCAAAGGCTCTTGCCTCCTCCATAGTGCCATTTTAGGCAATACCATGAGGTCAAAATTACCAACATGAAAATTTCATCAAAATGCAAATTAAAGGTCATGCTGCTAAACGCTAGGAGTCTAAACATGAAACTACATTCATCGCAAGCATTCTTAATCCTGGAAGATGCTGACATTTGTGCATTCACAGAAGCCTGGTTTAGAGCTGCAGAGAGCCATCCTATCATACATTCAGATCCCAAACTGCGGGCAACAAAGCAAAAAGAGGTGGAATTTCAATATTTATTAAAGACATACACACCTCCAGTCTGGTCAAAAAGTATGATGCATAGGAGGCACTCCAGGTACAGTTAACCTTTGACAAGACCCCTATTCAAATCATACAGGCCCCCAACTTTGACTCAAGATGCCTACTCCACCTGTCTGGACCTCTTTGAATCTATCAGGATTCAACCCTTTACCTTGATCCTGGACGACTTTAACAATCCAACCATAAATAGGAAGAACTGCTCATGCCAAAACACAAATGCCCAGAGATTCCTTGATTTTTCTCAGTGCAAATGCCTTGAACAAGCTGGTTGATACCCCCACAAGATGTTATAATATATTGGACTTGGTATTAACAAACATGAGTAACCACTGCCGCATCCCTACAGTGTCATCTTCCTTGGTAAGATCCAACCACAGTGCAGTCACTTTCAAAGTCACTATCAATTATTCTACTGATGTGGACATCCTTCAAGAGGGTCTCACCCAAACAAATGGCTGTTGCCAGAAACATGGCCTCAGACTGAATGCCAAAAAAATGCATCATCATCCCCTTTGGGAAGAGTGACTTCCCCACAAATTATCACATTGATAACAAGGTCCTAAGCATGCAATCAGTCGTGAGGGACTTGGGCACCTAGGTTGACAACACTTGACTTTTGACCACCATATTACCTCTGTTGTACAGAAGGCTTTCTACACAGCTGACCTCATTAGGAAGGGTAGCTCATTCAGGGACAAGGAGGTCATAATATCCCTATATTCTTCCCTTATAAGACCCATTATTGAGTACAAAGCCCCTTTTGCATTTACCTTACAAAGCACACGCAGCAGCTGGAGTGACCACAGAAGATCCTCACCAGGAGAATCCAGGGGCTCAAACATCTACCCTACATAGATAAGCTAA
>NC_056740.1:169185188-169195188 GCF_019279795.1 Protopterus annectens | reverse complement strand
AGAGTGTGTTAAGCAGATGGAAAGAGTACTTTGAAGGGCTGATGAATGAAGAGATTGAGAGAGAGAGAGAAGGTTAGATGATGTGGGGATAGTGTATAAGGAAGTCAAACAGATTAGCAAGTAAGAAGTGCAGACAGCGATGAAGAGAATGAAGAATGGAAAGGCTTTTGGTCCAGATGACATAAAAGTGGAAGCATGGAGGTGCTTAGGAGAAATTGCAGTGGAGTTTTTATCCAGAATGTTTAATGAAATCTTGGAAAGTCAGAGGATGCCTGAGGAGTGGAGAAAAAGTGTTTTGGTACCGATTTTTAAGAATAAGGGTGATGTGCAGAGCTGTAGCCACTACAGAGGGATAAATCTGATCAGTCGCAGCTTGAAGTTATGAGAAAGAGTAGTGGAAGCTAGGTTAAGAAGGGACGTGATGATTAGTGATCAGCAGTATGGTTTCATGCCGGGAAAGTGCACTACAAATGCAATGTTTGCTCTGAGAGTGTTGATGGAGAAGTACAGAGAAGGTCAGAAGGAGTTGCATCGTGTTTTTGTAGACTTAGAGAAAGCATATGATAGGGTGCCTAGATAGGAGTTGTGGTATTGTATGAGGAAGTCAGGAGTGGCAGAGAAGTATGTAAGAGTGGTACAGGATATGTATGAGGGTAGTGTAACAGTGGTGAAGTCTGCAGTGGGAGTGATTTTTTATTTTACATTGTAGTAGAGTTCATAACTTTTCTATTTCTTCTAGCACAAAGGTAACTGTTTATCTGTTAGTAGGTGATAGCAGTGTTATTTGGTTTGCTGCCTTTTGTTTTACTTTGTGGAGGAGTGCTTCATTTTTCATCTTGCACTGAGGTAACTGTTTACTTGGTAGTAGGTGCTACCAGTGTTATTTGGATTTCTGCTTTTTTATTCTTTTTTCTTTTTTTGCTTCTAGCTTCTGCTTATACCTTGGTTGTTAGAACAGGAATATTGGGTAAAGGAACCTGTGTTTGCTTTTGCATTTATTCTTTTAAATTTACATTTTATTTTTCACTTTTGATGCACGTGTGTGTGTGGGGGGGGGGGCATAGCCAAAATGATTAGGGATATAAGCCTTACATCAGGGTTATATTCTAAATATGAGACATACAAACTAAAAAAAGTGGACAGAAGAAGAGAACATTAATTAATATGCAATTTCATAGGTTAGTACTAGGCTAACGGCACTTGTGGGCCATTTTAAACCTAGCCAGTTATCCTTTGTGAGACTCAAACCCTGCGGCTTGTGTTTGTAAGACAAACACTTCAACCATTAGGCCACCCTCCCAACCTTTTTTACAGTAAAGGCAAAACAGTGGTGTCTTATATTATTTTGTGTCCTCCCCTAAGCCTTTTTCAGGTTTCTGAGGTTATGCATACTTTTTTTTTTTTTTTTTTTTTATCTTTGTTGTCTCCTAAGCATTTCTTGGAGGTTTAGTGAACTAGCTTGATGGAGAATTTCTCTGTCCATTCAGTGACCTCCTCTCTAGTATAATATGCATCCTAAAACAAGCAGGATGCTGATGTGATTAAAAGCCAAAGTAGCGGTGTTTTATATTATGTTGTGTTCCCCTGTGCCCTTTTCAGGGTACTGAAATTATACTTTTTTTTCTCTTCTATCTGCTGTTTTTCAAGTATTTCCTGGTGGTTTAGCGGCCCAGCATTTAATTTTGTGATACCCAGATTAGGTATCTGCCAGGGTCCATCTCAATATTTGCATTTATGTATACATTTGTGTGGGCATTTTGCATTAGGTTTTCATCTGAACTGCATACTTAGCCAAAGTACTTATTTACATTTCCAAAGATGGACAATTTTAATATGTTTCATTCAGTGATTTAATTAAACACAACGTTCTATCCACATGCATTAATTGTAAGTCTTATCTAAAAAACAAAACAGCATGATTAAGCAAGCTTAATATGTTCAATTTGTTTAAAATCAGAGCAGTTACATAAAACTCTAGAGGGTAAAATGACAGACATCATCATTCACTGTAAATGATTTTTAAACAAATTTATATTTTAATTATGTTTTAATTACAGCCCACAAAGAAACACAAAATGTAACATCAGCATTATAGCATTACAGTACAGTAGTCCTAAACTTACAGCTCTCGCCACAAGATGTAATCAACTTATCAAGGTCAATAAAAGTAAATAGAAAAAAGAGAAAAAGAGTCTTCAATCAGTGGAATACAAAATATAAGGAGAAGTAATAATATTTGTGACAATAACTTCCTACAGACTGCTGAAAACTCCAGTACCAGAAATGAAGATCTAGCAGGACTTGTGCCGGCTGACTTACTATACCTACATAAGACATCTGACCTCTAATTATAAGGCAAGTAATGAAACAGTTCAAGACAAAGGCAGTGGAAGTTTGCCTCATATCTCACAAATTCCTCCCCCAGTACTATACCATGAAGTTGTTATAGTAATGAAAGCTATGTCAAAATGACTATGCAGTGAGATTAGTCAGTTCTCAGAAGAATCATTCACTTTATCTAAAAAGAAATTAAAAATAACAGCATTAGGAGGTCTGATCTGCCTAGTCATTCTAAACAAAAAAAAAATTCCCTGAATGATAACGAATTACTTAATAGTTTGGCTTCTCAAGAAGTCACTAAAAACTTAAAATCACCACCCCAGGATGATCCTCATTCAGTCAAAAGTCCTTGTTCAACTAACAAAAATAGTGACTTTAATGCATACTTCTCAATCTCTCAGTGAAAGAAATCTGGACAAAGACTTACAAAATGGGGGGGACAAAGGCCCAAAAATAGGGACATATTTTAAATATTATTCTTATAAGCTCAGAACGTTGCTAGAGTAACAGGATTTGTTTTAGCATACATTTTCTGAAAAATTTGAAGTCTGAAACTCAAATGTTTGTCATTATTTAGTGACGTCAGTCCTCATATCATCCCAGTAATTTGTCAAAAAAATAGATTTTATGAGGAACAGACCAAACATATGAACAAAAAATATGGACGTTCTGTGAAAATCTGTACAGTTGAGAGGTAACTGATCTCGACACTACAAATAAAGTTATCAAAGCGGTTGTCCTGAAACTGTCTGACTCAATGCTTAAGCTTGCAAAACAAAAATTAAGCAATATTAATACACTCAGAATAATAGTTTCTTTGCTGACAGGCATGGAATTATTTGATACCCTGATCACCTATTAAATAAGATCCTGCTAGAAAATATCAGTTACACTTCATTTATTATTCACTGTAGAACCAATGATCTTAACTATTTCCCACAGAACTACTTAAAAACACTGTACTTGACATTTTAGATGTCTTAGAATCCAAAACAAAAAAACGGGAATATTCAGGAACTATTCTAAGGCTAACCTCCTGCTATTAAGGGAGAACCTGGAAAATTTTCAAGCCCCTATACACCCTGAGAACACTTCTGCCTGTGCAGAACTGTTCACAGAAACCCTGTACAAGCATGTTAATAGCTGTATAGAGGCAGCTGTACCCATAAGGAAGAAGTATAGAAATAACTCAAAAAACAAGCCACCCTGGTGGAATTACAAAATCAATCGGATGTATAACAGGAGGAAGAAAATCATGGCAAAAATTAGGAGGTACAGCACCCAGTAGGATAAAAGCACTCTCATTAAACTAAACAAACAACGCAGAGGACAAATAAAGTCTACCAAAGCCAAATTTGAGGTAAGTTTGGCTTCCCAGGCCAATGACGACCACAAAGCATTCTTTAGCTATGTCCGCAACCTCAAAGGCAATACACAGAGATCATTGTAAATGGAGCCATCTATACTGAGCCAGAAGATATAGCAAACCTCCTGGCTGATAAATTCAGCTCCAACTTTACTCCTCTCCCCCCCCCTCAACCTTCCCTCAGGAAATATCATCAAATATAACTACCCCTTCTATCACTAGGGAACAGGTCATTATTGTTCTCTCTAAGACCAAGAACACTGCATCAGTGGACCCAGACAATATCCCAGGATGCCTTCTAAATAGCATGAAACATAACCTAACAGAGTCTCTGGAATTACTATTTAACTGCACCCTCCAAAAAGGCTTTGTACCTCATGAATTGAGAAAGGCAACAGTCATTCCTCTGCACAAAGGTGGGCCATCTACAGACCCTGGATACTACAGACCCATAGGTCTTACTAGTCTTATATGTAAAGCCATGGAAAGAATTATCATGGAAATGATCAATAGAGATATAGTAAACCTCCAGACACTGTACCCAACCCAGTTTGGTTTCGTAAAGGGCATATCATGTCTCCTCAACCTCGTGGACTTCTTTGAGAAGGTCACCAAAGCAATGGATGAGGACAAAATCATTCACACTACCTACCTTGACCTGTCCAAGGCATTTGACACAATACCCCACTCGGGCATTGTTGACAAACTCAAGAGTTTAGATACAAACCTTTATGTCACCCGGTGGATAGCCAACTAGCTCACAGACAGGACCCAGGAAGTTAGAACTGGGGAGTCTACCTCTACAAAGTGGCCAGTCACAAGTGAAGTCCCTCAGGGATCAGTCCTTGGACTGCTCCTTTTTGGCATTTACTTCTCAGAAGTCAAGGCCAATGTCAATGGTTTCTGGCTAACTAAATTTGCAGATGATTGCAAATTAGGAGCTGTCATTGAATCTCACACTGGCACAAATGTTCTCCAGGAGGGGCTGGCACAGACAAACAACTGGTGTCAGAGTCATGGACTAAAACTTAATGCCAAGAAATGCATAATAGTATCCATCGCTGATAACTATCATATTGACAACACACCCCTTAGAGGTGACCTAGTAGTCAGGGACTTAGGGACACACATAGATAGTAATCTATCTACAGGAATTCTTGAACAGGAATTTTTAGACATTGTCTCATCATAATCTTATACAAATGATATAGGAAGCTAATCAGGCAAATACGATTCTTGACTTATTACTAACCGATAGTAATGACCATGGTTCAAATGTAAGTACTCAGACCATTGCTCAGTAATGCTTAATATTCAGCCTCACAAGAAAAAAAGGTTCAACTTTAATACATCTAACTAAGTAAATCTTCTAGAGATCTTAAAGATAGAGAACTAAGATATTAATGTTGAAACGGATGTTGATGCAGGATATCACCAACTCGAAAGAATGTTGAGTAATTCTACTGAAATAACTTCATCTTATTAACCCTAAAGTTCAAACACATAATTTTGCTTTTGGTGGAGAACAAATTTGTGTATTTTTTTCACTTGATGGGAAAACTAACTTAGAGACCAAATTGGCAACTAATGTGCTAAATAAGAAAAGTTCTTTATATATACACACACACACACACACACACACACATATATATATATATATATATATATATATATATATATATATATATATATATATATATATATATATATATATATATATATATATATATATATATATATATATATATATATATCAAGTTTTGTATCAAAGTATATGACTCAGAATCAGCTATTTTCTCAATATCAGCTATTTCTCTCAGTAATGAAATTATTACTGATACTAGAGATGTTCAATTCTCTTAATTCTTATTTCTCAGAAACAATGAACACAGCTTTGTATACTGTCCCTATACCGTCATCAGTACCCCCTGCCTCAGCAATCTGCTCTACAGTACCTGTGGATCTGCCAATCAGCTCACTAAAAATAATAGGTTATACCAAATCTATGGATCCTAAAAATATTCCAGCAATAACTCTAACAAGCATTCATATGGAACTATGCCTCTATCTTACACAAAATGTTTAACATACTACAGCTATGTAGTATTGTCCCTGACTGTTCCAAGAAGTCTATACTTACAGTGATTTACAAAAAGGATAATGAGTTGAAAATAACTAATTATCATCCAGTCACTCAGACATTTTTGATCTGCAAATGCTACGACAGATTCTCACTGAATCGTTTGCTAGACCCTGAAAGCCATTGTGGTGTATACAATTTACACCACATCCATCTTTACCACATTGGCAGAATTTTATGATGAAGTTACCCAAGTTACTGACCAGGTCCTCTGTTCAGGGATCACATATGTGGATTTACCCCAAAGCATTTGACTATCTTTCGCATTCCCCAAAACTTCAAGCATTGCAGAAGTATATATATAATCTCTACTTAATAAACTGGATTAACAGCTGGCTGTCTGGTAGGAATTAATGTGTTTAAGTTCAAGGCATTGCTCTCTAAATATTTGCCTGTAGTGTCAGGTGTACCCCAAGGTTCTTTCCTGGGGACTTTTCTATTCAACCTGATATATTCTACTAGCCCAGTTAACAGATATTCTTGGTAGGCCAATTACACCAATGACTGTAAAATAGACTGTATCATCATTTTAGAAGAATATAAATCAAACTGCAATAAATCCTTAAAGTTACTCTCATCTTGGTAAATAACAGAAACCTAGAAACAAACTTCTACAAAAGAAACCAGGCCTTGGGTAACCCAGGAAAACAAATTTATTGCAAGCATTTTCGGACGCAAAAGTATGCAACCTTCTTCAGACAACATAAATAATAGGTAAAGGGATTTAAATAAACCCTTAAAATGACATCATAAATTCATCAATTAGTGTTTAAAGCAACAACAACCTAAATTTAAAAAAAAAAAACACTTTTAAAGGTAATAATAAGAACGTGAATATATATATATATATAAAAAACAATATGAGATGTGTGAATATATATAAAAAATATACAATATATGTATATATATATATATATATATATATATATATATATATATATATATATATATACATACACAAATAACTTCAACATATATGTCAAAGGACGTATATACACATGTAAACACAACCTTAAATACATTCACTCATTCAAACACAACAGGGAAAATCACATATTTACATATTGCATAAGAAATTCAACGCCTCTCCAATGATTTCAAGTTTTAAAAGACATTTGATAGAACTCATTTCATTGAGACCAGGAAACATATAAGCATTTGTTAAAACCTGCCACCACAGTTCCCTCAGTTCCAATCTCAAAGGCCATGGTCCCCCTCTTGGATTGTCAGAAACCTGTTCAATGACTATAAATAAAAAGAAATGGTCATTAAATTCAGTAATATGTCTTGCTAAACTGTTAGTACAATCCTTTCTAGATATAGAATATTGATGTTCATAAAGCCATTGTTTTAAATGGTGTTCAGTCTTGCCAATATAAAATTGGGGGCACCGTTGGCATTCAGCCACATACACCACCCCAACACTGTTACAATTAAATCTCTCTTTTACATAATACTCCACATTACAGATGGTAAATTTATTAGATGTCTTAATATGCTTATATTGGTTACAACAATCACATTTATACATAAAAGGTAAAGTCTCCCACTCCACAAGTTAACGCTGTGATTCCGTAAAGGAAGGATCTGAAGAAGCTATCATAGTGAAAGCGGTCATCCGTTTGTGCACAACCATTGAAATAAAATTTTGGAATTTTATCCTTACTTTCGCTGCATTCCGTTTTTTCTCTTTAATCACATTTATACATCAAACATTACTCTCATCTTGGTCAAAAATAGCTATTTTCCAAATTAATCATACCAAATGTTAGGTATTGTACTTTGGCAAATCTCAAAAAAAAAACATTTGATGTCAAACACTTGAAACGGTCCCCTCATACTAAGATCTGGCTATTCATATTTCCTCAGGTTTTTCATTCAACAGATATGTAAAAATCATTAGAAAGCATGCCCTAACTCAGTTAGGACTGTTGTTTAAATGTATACATCTTAGGGATCAATCTGGAATACTAGAATTCATTTTGTATTTTTATTAGGAAACAAATGAACAGACTTGAGAGACAGCTTTCTTAAAGAATACCACCTATTTAGGATTTGTTCTCTCAGAAAGGTGAAAAAAGTTTAATTTATTTACTTTATATTACAGATATGTTTGTAGCAAACCAATTACTGCATACATAGTATATAAAAATGAGGTGTTTCAATCCATATTTAATCTTCATTTATCATCTGTCACAAAAACCTACAAATACAAGGCCTGACCTTCGAATTATGTGTCCAAGGTTGTAAGGAAATCCTTCTATGTTGCTCAACTTATAAACAGGGGCAAGGCATCTAGATCCAGAGGTCATAGTTCAATGTATTCATTCCTCATCAGTTCCATCATTGAATACAAGACCCTCTTTTTGATGCACCTGACTAAGCATATGTAGCAAGTAGAACATCCACAGAGGTTCTCCACAAAAAATGCAACATCTCCCATGCAGATCACCTCAAAGCCCTATCTCTGTGTTCTATGTCCTACAGATTGAGTGGCAATATATGCCTGGCATGCAAGGTGTCAGTGGAGTCCACCTTGATAAACATTTTGTATATCCACAAAACCAATAGCATTAGAACCACTTGATCTAGGGACTAAAACCTTGCTTACGACATAAATATAACATGCTGGAGGGACAGGCACATGACTCAGAGAATTCTCCTTCTCTGGGACAGGTTACCCATCCACATGAAGCAGAGCCCTTCCCTGACCCATACTCAAGTATAAACTGGACCGCTGGATGGAAAATTGGAATGCATCCATGGTTTGGCCCCTATGTCTCTAATGGATAGAGGCAACTTGTAAATTCATGTCCTAGATGGCATACACCATTCTTAGTAACCTCTAAGGCACAAAAACATTTGGGCTTCTTCTTTCTGGGATGCATGCCTAGTCTTTTAATAGCCCAGTGATCTTTAGCCTTGTATACACCTGTAAACCTAGGAACAATCAAAACACAATACTCTGGAAAAAGAAATGTTTAACAAAGCACAATGTAAACATAATGTGCTTAGGAAATCTCCACAAAGAGCCATTATAATATGCAACTTACTGCTTATTTACAAGTAACTGCTCTGTACTCTGTAATGTAATAACAGATTTGCTTCTTTTTATAGTTATAACTATACAATTCACCACTTTAACTGGCAATATCTAAACAAGAGACAAATGTCAAGCATTTACATGAGGGGGTTTCCTGCCTACACCCCCTTTACTTACATATGCTACTATCAACTTCACACAGTAATCAAAATCCAAGATCCACTAGATAGCTGCAGTCAACAACACAAAAGTTGAGTGTATCACAAGTCAACGAAGGAAGCACTCACAATTCGCTCACAAGATTAAGGAAATGAGCTGTTAACAAGATGTTTCCTGCAGTCAAATATTTCAATCCTTCAGCCTCCACATGTCTACTCTGTGACTTTGAGCATATCAGTTAATCAGACTGGCTTTCTAATTTTCCCCTGATAAGGGAAACATGTCCAGTGTACTTAGCTGATTAGCAAATAAAATACAACAAAATAAGGGTGGTGTTCATAGCTGCTACTGAAATGCATAAAGGCAACCAGTGCTCCTTGTGTGTATGTGCAGCAAAGGCTCGATTCATAGAGGCCATTTCTGCTAACATGTGATGGGTGAGAATAAACTGGAAAAAATTAACTAATATTGAGATGGTAATGAGAAATTATGCTAAAGACTATATGCTAAAGTGCGTCTCCTGCCTGTTTCCAATTCATAGTCATATTGTGATGCACTTCTGCACCATGCACAGATTTGTTATAAAAGGCAGAATCAAGCCAAACTGCTTGTGCCTAGTGGTGCTCAATGACCAAAAGGGCGGTGATATAGGCAGAGAATTACACATTATAATTTTGATAATTAGGAAATCTTTGACATGTCTGGAGTGGTTAAGGATATTGTAAGGGTCTTAGTAAGACGTTATGGTCCCCACATGGGTACTGGGAAGGTATGTGACCTTCTTATAGTGTGGATACTAAGGTATGTATAGTCTTCACTATATTTGCCACATGGTCCTTCCAGAGACAGACTGGGGGCATGTTGGGTATACTGCAGGCCTCTGTCTTGAGGATACTTCAGCAATTCCTGGATGTACACTTTCCATGTGTGGATCAGTACAACTATTTCCTAC
>NC_056740.1:169140188-169180188 GCF_019279795.1 Protopterus annectens | reverse complement strand
ACAATTTACTGTGCTTTTTAGTAAAAAAAGTATAGTAAAGCCAACGACTTAACAAACTCCAATAGTCTGTTCCCTTTTTTGAAACAGAATACCACAGTTTGTACAGTGTTTTCTGGACTGCTGGACAAGCAGTTTGATTTCTGGATAAAAAGGATAGGTGGCAACCCTATGTAAAATAGAGTTAGCTACAGCTGCGTTTGCATAATCATCATGCTTAATCCATGCCCATCATGCATGCTGTTACACACCTCTTTACTTCAAATCACTTAGTAGTTTAAATTATGTGGAAACAACTTTAGCAGGAAGTTTTATTTCTATGCAAAGTTTAAAAAAAGGAAAAAATAAAGGTTTACTGATGCAGCACTGGGAAAAGCATGCTTAAAGAAATGATTGCTGCGTGACTTTCAGGTTTATTGTTCAAATAATGGCAACAATCTTGCAGAAACACATATAAGCAATTTAAAAAGTAATAACTTCATAACAGAATTCTATTTACCATGGCAAGGAAATGTGAAAGTACCCCTTTAAGAAAAACAAATCACATGACAACGTAGTTTGCTAAAACCAAAAGTACCAAAAAAGCAGTTTAATGGCTAATGCCCTTAATTGGGATCTGGGTTTGGTTATGGTGATGTCATATCCCAGAGGATGTTTCCAATCCTTTGAACCTCAGCCTTACACTTACATTTATTCTGATACTGGCACTTTAAAAAATGGCAACACCTATGAAGGCACGAAGGCAAGATCCAAGCTGATCTGGCAAGGAGACCAAAATCATGGTCTATTTCTTAAGGAATTCGTACCTGGAAAAAAATCAGTCATCTGTATGTGGCACTGAGTGGAACTATTTGACATCTGGAAAGAGTTGGGTGTGCAACTGCCATCCCTGACTGGGATCACCTTGTCTAGCCCTCAGTGCCGTCACAGGAACAATACCCTACAGAGGTGTAGTTCTGACCAGCTGACTGAGTGTTTAGACTAGATGAGGAGGAGGAGTCCAGATTTCTATAGTAAGTATTTTTATATTTGTTTAAAATCTATCCAAAATTAGGTTTTAAAAGTATACTGTATAAATAGTGAATAAATGCAGGTAAATGGAAGAAGAACTGTATGTTTAAGTGCAAATACGCATCTATATGTAATCCAAAGATATAAGTAAGTATAAACATATCTGTGAAGAGAAATTTATCTCTATACACATATGGCATGTTTATGTGCCGACAATCTTTTTGTGTATAAATATAAATGTATATGCATGAGCAAAAATATATATAAGCATACATATATAAAATTGCAAAAGACATATAAAAAGTGTACATCTGCAGCAGTGTATATATACTTACAAGTGTGTGTGTGTGTGTGTGTGTGTGTGTGTGTGTGTGTGTGTGTGTGTGTGTGTGTGTGTGTGTGTGTGTGTGTGTGTATGTGGTGTATATATATATATATATATATATATATATATATATATATATATAAACATTTATATTTTTACCAGGGTACTGCACTGATCTCAGTGGGCCATTTGCAGGCACAGCCCAGGTGAATATGATGACATAAGAAACGAGCAAAACATATTTGCAAATAAAAGGATATGCTAAAAAACAAATATATAGATATAGATATAGATTTACAAATGCAAGAATATGCTACAACATTTACTTCAAGAAGCAGTTTACAATGTCAAAACAAGGATGGAAAAATGGAATTATGCTTAGCAAAGCTTTATGTGTAAAATGTAGCTATAATGACCAAGATGGCTGATGCTACAGCTATAGCACCATAATAACATAGGAAACCTCCAGACACTAGACCCAACCCAATTTGATTTCATCAAGAGCAGGTCATGACTATTCAACCTGTTGGACTTTTTTGAGAAGCTCACCAAAGCAATGGATGATGGCAAAATAGTTCACACTGCCTACCTTGACCTGGCCAGGGCATTTGACACAATACCCTACTTGGACATTGTTGTTGACAAACTCAAGAGGTTAGGTACAAGCCTTTATATCACCCAGTGGATAGCCAGTTGTCTCATAGATAGGACCCAAGAAGTTAGAACTGGAGAGTCCACCTCTATAAAGAGGCCAGTCACCAGTGGAGTCCCTCAGGGATTGGTCCTGGGACTGTTCCTTTTTGACATTTACTTCTCTGAAGTCAAGGTCAATGTCATTCACCTCTGGCTGACTAAATTTGCAGATGATTGCAAATTAGGATTTGTCATTGAATTGCCCACTGACACAAAACTTCTTCAGGAAAGGCTGACACAGATAAATAACTGATGTCAGAGCCATGGACTAAAACTAAATGCCAAGAAGTGCATAATAGTATCCTTTGGGAAGTCATCCACTCCTGGTAACTATTGTATAGATAACACAACCCTTATAGTTGACCCAATAGTCAGGGACTTGGTAGCACACATATTCAGTAATCTAGCTATCACTTGTCTACAGTACTGAAGAAATTATTCTATGTTGCGCAACTTATGAACAAAGGTATGGCATTTAGGTCCTTGCAATTCATTGTTCCACTGTATTCATCATTCATCAGACATATCCTTTAGTACAATGCTGCCTTTGATATGTACCTAACCAGGCATATCCTACAACTGGAGCATCCACAGAGGTTCCTCACTGAAAGAATGCAGGGTGTAAGTAACATGTCCTATGCAGACCACCTAAAGCTCTATCCCTGTATTCTGTCTCCAACAAGCTGTTGAGGGGTGATCTATAGACAGTATACAAGGCATTGTCAGACCCCACTCTGATGGACCTCCTGCATATCTGCAAAACAAACAGCACCAGAGTTACTTTAAACCTTGCGTGTGATATAAATATGACCAGCTGGAGAGACATGTATGTATCCCAGAGACTACCCTTTCTCTGGAACATGCTCCTCATCCATGTGAAGTTCCTCCCAAAATAATTCAAGTGTAACATGGACAAGTAGATGGGGAACAGGAAATTCATCCCTGGATTGCACCTATGTCTCTAATGGACACAAGAAACTTGTACATGGTTCATCTTCCAGGCCCCTGCTTGTAAATGTTTCACCTCACAAGCCCCTGTTTACACTTATCAAGGGTACCAGAACTTGTCAGAGATTTGGGATTCATGTCTAGGCTTAAAAAGGCACTTGTGGCCATTAGCCTAGTAAACACCTATGAACCTATAATATAGAGAGGTATGAAGACATTAGAAGAGCAAGTGAGAATACTTGCAAGAAAGACTATCATGGAGAGAAGGCAGTGAAAAGGTGAAAGGGGCATGCAGAGGGAAGAGGAGTAGAAAGGAGAAGAAATATGAGACAGATGCAAAGAGAAGAGTGAAGTAGGATGAATGAGAGGCAGTAAGTAAGGGAATGACAAGATTAGATAAGGTAAGGGAAAACAGCTCATGTACTTTACAAAAGAAGCACCAAACCAGGTATGTCCAAGGGTCAGCTTCTTGAGATTTCTCCTGTCCACCTGGTGAATCTGGACATACTGGGGCAATGCAGCAATTGTCTCATGTACACAGACAACCCTCTCCTCCTACCACCCAACACTACAACCTGTGAAAGATGCACTTACATAGCCAAACTGGAAGCAAAGCTCTCTCCATCCACGATTATGCTAGACAGTCAAGAGGAGAAGGTTAACACCCGCACTACACCTCAAGCAACACATAGCCCTTCTAAACCCACACCACCAACACCCACACATAGCAACTCTAAATCCATATATGCAGAGGCTCTTAACTGTAACCTGCCCAAGACACAAGGACCTCTGAAGCTGAAAATCAAACAAACACCAGTCACAACCAAAGTGTCACATAGCTCACAACACCAGTGTACCACCCAGCAACAGCCCCTAAGGCAAGACAATGTACCAAACACCTCAGTCATAGGTGACTCTATAGTCAGGCACACTGATGTCCCACTCACCGGGCTGAACAAGGAGAAAATTACAGTCAGCTGCCTGTCAGGTGCCAGGATACGCCACATAAAACATGCACTCAAGTCACTCCACAACAAGTACAAATATGGCTCCGTCATTGTCCATGTTGGAGTGAATGACTTGAGACGTACCTCCTTGGGCTACATGAAAAGAGACATCAAAAAGCTCTCGGATCATGTGGCCCAGGCAGGTATGACCCTAGCCCTGAGTAGCATCCTGCCTTCACCCAGAATGATACCACAATATAAGGACAAAATGATTGACTTCAACAATTGGCTAAGCTTCTGGTGTCATTCAAAGGGGATCCAGTATCTGTCTGCCTGGGACTACATGATCGACAGACCATGATGCTTTGCCAGAGATGGTCTGCACCTGTCACCTGTGGGATTCAGGTTATTGGCTAAGGTTCTTTCCACCCCTATAGTGCCTTTTTTAGGCAAAGTTCAAAGGGCAAAACCATCACCGTAACAGGTACAAGCATGCAAAATCTGAAGGTAATGCTACTCAATGCTAGAAGTCTAAACCTCAAAATGCACTCTCTCGAGGCAATCCTAAAAATGGAGAACATCGATATCTATGTGGCAACTGAGACCTGGTTCAAGGCTCCAGAGAGCACCCCTGCAATACCAGGCTACAACTCTTACCACACCTTTCGGCCAACAAACCAGGATCAAAACACTAAAGGTGGAGGAGTGTCCATATTCACCAAGGATATTCACACCACCAGGCTAGTTGCCCAACACAATGCGTCTGAAATTCTCCAGGTGCAACTAACACTAGATAAGACTGCAATCCAAATTGTAGCTTGCTACAGATCCACCACCATGCCCCAAGGTTCTCACTACACCTTTCTAAACATACTGGAAAATATTAAGATACAACCAAACATCCTAATACTGGGTGACTTCAACTACCCTGCCATTAACTGGGAAAACTACTTGTGTACCATCACCTTTGCCCAACGGTTCTTGGAATTCATAAATTCCAACGCCCTGAATCAACTAATCTATTGTCCCACCAGGGGCTCCAATATCCTAGACCTGGTCATTACCTACATGGAAAATCGATGCTCCACACCTATGGTCACCCCCTCGTTGGTCAGGTCAGACCATAAGCTAATCACCCTTAACATCCACATCCCACCCCCACCCCCAGTAAGGAAACCTCCATAAAAAAACTTCTCCAAAGCCAACTTCATGCTGCTCATATCAGAAGTGACAAACTTCATGACACCTATGCAGACAGGAACTGAAAGCTCAACTACTGAGTCCTACACTAAGGCACTGTACGAGCACATCCACTCATGCATGAATCGTGCCATCCCAAATAGAGCCAAGATGCTCTCCTTCAAAAAAATGAAGTCAGTCTGGTGGTCTCTTGCCATAAACAAACTTTAGAACAAAAGGAAGAAACGGTTGCAGAAAAGAGAAAAATCCCAGTATGCAAAAAAACTCCCTTACCAGCCTCAGTAAGAAGCTGAGATCCCTCATAAAATCCTCCAAAGCTAGTTACGAAAATGAAATTGCCAAAGATTCCAAAGGCAACCACAAGGCATTCTATAACTATGTCAAGAATCTAAATGGTAATACTCAGATCTACTCTGAGCTACAACAGAATGGCATTAAATATACTGATCCCAAGGATATTGCCAATATCCTGGCAGATCGAATTAGTGCCAACTTCACCCCCCTCTCAACCCCTAAATGGCCCATCTCAATACCGGAAGATTGCCAAATTCTGGTAATAACATCCACACAGGTATAAAACGCACTCTCCAAAGCTAAGAATACAGCATCTATGGGACCAGATGACATCCTGGGTTGTGTACTACATGAACTACAAAATGAACTGGCACCTCACCTAAGTGTTATGTTTAATCATAGCCTCACCTCAGGTTTCAGTGGTGCACAGCTACAGTTATCCCACTCCACAAGGGGGGATCCACCTTGGATCCTGGGAACTACTGCCCCATCAGTCTAATGAGCTTGATCTGCAAGGCCATGGAATGTATTATCATGGAACTTATAAACAAAGACATTGGCAACCTTCAAACACTAGACCCCACCCAGTTTGGGATCGTGAAGGACCGATCTTGTCTCCTGAAACTGATTGACTTCTTTGAATCAGTCTCCAGAGCTGTGGACAAGGGTAAGGTGGTCCACACAGCCTATCTGGACCTTGCCAAGGCCTTTGACACCATCCCCCACTCTGGAATCATAGATAAACTTACTAAGCTGGGCATTAATCCCTACGTCACTCGATGGGTTGCCAACTGGCATACTGACAGAACCCACACTGTAAAAGTAGCTGACTCCAAATCCAGCTCCAGACAAGTGACAAGTGGAGTACCTCAGGGTTCAGTCCTGGGACCACTCCTGTTTGGCATCTACTTCTCTGAAGTACAGGCCAACACTAAGGGACTCTGGTTAACAAAGTTTGCAGCTGACTGCAAACTGGGAGCCATTATTGAATCCCCAAATAATGTGGATAATCTACAAAAGGGCCTTACAGAAACAGATGCTTGGTGCCAGAGCCATGGGCTCAAGCTGACTGCCAAGAAATGTATAGTTATCCCCTTTGGGAAAAAACATGTACCCGTGAATCACCACATAGGTGGCAGTACACTAAACACCAAAAGTGTGCTAAGAGACTTAGGGACACAGGTGGACAGTGGTCTCACCTTCGATAACCACATCGCCACAACAGACAGAAAATCCTTCTATGTGGCACACCTCATCATTAAGGGCTTTTCATCCAGAATAAAGGAGGTCATTGTCCCACTGTACTCATTCCTGTTTAGCCCCATTATAGAATACAATGCCCCATTTGGTATGTACCTCTCAAGACACCTGCAACAAATGGAAAGGCCGCATAAATACCTCACTAAAGGAATCACAGGCCTAAGGCAGATGCCCTATGCTGACTGTCTAAAAAAGCTCCACCTATACTCTGTCGCATATCGTCTACTCAGAGGTGATCTCTGCTTAACATACAAGGCCATGTCAAACCCAGAGCTGTTGGACATGCTACACTTAAATAAATCAAAATCCCTCAGAGACACACGCTCCAGGGATCTAAACCTTGTTATCATATTGAACAAAACATGCTGGAGGGATAGGTTCCTGACCCAGAGACTCCTCAGACTCTGTAATAGACTGCCCATACATGTCAAGCAGAGCGCCTCTTTGGCCCTCTTCAAAAGGAACCTTGATGATTGGATGGGAAATAAGAAATTACCCTGGGGATCACGTCAGTCATCCTACTAGACAGGGGTCCAGGGAAGTAAATACTGTGGCAAGAAATAGCCAGGGAATTGTTATGGCAAGGCTTGTATAGGCCCTAGGACTGATAACTTAGTACCAACCTATGAACCTATGAATCTATTTTGTTGTTAATTATCTATTTCTTCATTATAACATTTTTTGTTCTTTTATTATTTCTTACATTTTTGCAGAGTTCTTTATATTTATATTTAAATTCATTTGTCACTAATTTCTCATTTTTTTTAATTTAAACATTTCAATGGCTTATACAAATTTAATGAAGCAGTGTATCCTATTAGATTTATCATACCTAACCCTCCTTCTTCTTTATTCATGTATAGTCCACCATGTTTAACAGGATTTAATCTCAGTCCCCATATAAATGAGAAGAATATTTCTAGTAAAAGTTTTTCATACATTCTAGGAATCATAAACACACTAGATAAATATGCAATTTCTCCTAGTAACATTTAATTGATCAAATGTATGATTTATATAATAAGCTCTATGGTTTCCATAATGTAAAAATATCTTTTATTTCTGTTATTATTGCATTCCATCCATTCCTATTTCCTTCTTTATCGAAATTTATTCCTAAAACAAATATCTTTTCATAGAAAATTGTATGCCTGCTATTTTATGTCACTCTTTATTAAGCATTATGCCTCTTTCATTTACAATTTCAAATAAATATATAATAACTTCTCTCATCCATTATCTATTTGTAGTTGTCATATTATCATCTGCATATGACATCATAACTGGAATTTCAACGTGTTCGAATTTTATAATTAGCATTCTTCAATTTCTGATTTACCTCTCTAACTATTGCATTCATGACTAAAACAAATAATATGCCACTCATAGAATGCCCTTATCTTATATCATTCTTTATATCTATTTCTTTACTTAGCAATCCATTGACTAAGACTCTTACTGTATTATTGTTATACACTATTCTGCATACTTGTATGAATTTATTGTTAACATTATACATATTCATTATTTTCCACAATATACCATGCTGTATTGTATCAAATGATTTATTTAAATGCCCTGCAATACGTTTTATATCTTCTGTATTTATATTTATATCATCTATAATTTTTCTCATTGTAATTAGCAGTTCTTTGAATTATTTTCCTTTTATACCATATACACTTTCCTCCATTGTATCTTGTTCTCAAATCTCTTTTGTATTATTTTCATAAATACCTTATAGTCTGTATTATTTAGAATTGCTGGTATCCAGTTTCTTATATCTTATTTTTTTCCTTTTTTTTCTTATATAAAATGTAATACCTCATTAGGCAATTTCTTATACTTCAATCCTTCATTTTACATTTCACAATTCATTGAATACACATAATAACTATTTTCTGCCATCTTTCTAGATTTTTATACTTTTCAAACTGAATACCATCTGGACCAGATGCTGACTTAACATTTAAATATTTAAACACTTTTTCTAATTCATATAATATTATAGCTTTTTCAACTTCCTTATTAATTTGCTCAAATTATTTTCAACTTTCCATATCTTTATTATTTTTACTGAACATTTATTTCACATATCTTACAACAGTTTCCATAATTTGTTGTTGATTTTCCTTATATTACCTTCTTTATCTTCCATTTCTGTCATTATACTAATATCATCATTCACTATCTTACTTACATAAGGGGAACTTCTTCTTTTCTTCCTTGTAAAAATATCTTTGTTTATACAATAATTCTCTAACTTTCTCATAATTTTCTTATAAATTTCTTTTTGCTTTTCATAATAATCTTGGTTATTGTTTTCTAAGTTATCCATTGCAACTCTATGTATTTTAGCATATTCCTGCTTTTCTTTTTTCTTTCTTTATTCTGCCAAAATAGATAACTTTCTTTATAGTTTCTTCTTAAAGCAATCCACCATCCAAACCAATTAACATAAAATGCTTTCATGGTAATATAATTCTTCCATAACTTATTAATATCTTTCTTCCTTTTTATACAATTCCTTTGCATTTACACTTTTTATTCATTTTCCTATTTTTATATGCTCTTTATTGTGGTATATCTCCAACCATATTGCCAAATGATCAAATTTTAAAGTACCTGTCCTGTAAGTCAGTGTTTTATTACTTCCATCATCTTTTTTTTACATCTTTTCCTCTTTTCTATCTATTTCTCCTTAAGTCACAATTGAAATTTCCTGTAATTATTATTGCCATGTTTACAAATGCACAATCCAATATTTTCTTTGCTAATCACATACGTGTGTGTGTGTGTGTGTGTGTGTGTGTGTGTGTGTGTGTGTGTGTGTATATATATATATATATATATATATATATATATATATATATATATATATATATATATAATTCTACACAATATTTCTTGCCATCTTTTGCCTATAATTGTCAGTCTTCGCATTTTAACTAATATAACAAAGATTATTAGAAACAAATCCTGGACGAAATGGCGAACTAGCAAATCTCCAATAGACCATCAGACATTTAGGCACCTAAGAAACATTACCAAAAAAGCTATCTTCTCTGATAAAAAAAGTTATTATAGTAATCTCCAGCAAGCAAATCACAATAACCCTCAAAAATTCTGGTCAACCCTAAATAAACTTCTTCACCCAGGACAGACTACCACTCCATCCCCTTCCGGGTCTGAAAAGTATTCTGCCCTTGATACAGCCAATACCTTCAACTCATTCTTTATTAATACTATTAACTCCTTGGCCTCTCATCTCTCTAGTGGCAACACTAATATCCCTGACCTTCCATCCCTCAATCTACCAACCTTTAGACTACAACCCATCCCTACTTCCTTTATTCTTAAATGTATCCACAGACTCAAACCTTGCTCCCCCTCAGCTGACCAACTGCCATCTGAATTCCTTCAAAAAGCAGCCTCTGAAATAGCCTATCCTATTAATAGAACTGTTAATGAAGAAACCATACCTGATATCTGGAAAATCTCTCACATTATACCCTTACATAAAGGAGGGAACTCCTATGACTATTCTAATTATAGACCCATAGCTCTCTTATCCCCACTAGCAAAGATCATGGAAAAATGTGTTCACCATCAGTTAATGAACCACTTAATAAAAAACAACATTCTTACAAACTGTCAACATGGCTTTAGGCCTTTTCATAGCACAACCACTGCTCTCCTCTCCTTCACAGACTTTATTAACAAAAATCGCAATAATAACATCCTATCTTCAGCTCTCTTTATTGACCTGTCCAAGGCCTTTGACATGGTCAACCACTCTCTCCTCTTAAAAATTCTCAAATCTCTTTCCTTAGAACCTAACGCTGTCCACTGGTTTAGTTCCTATCTCACTAACAGGAAACAGGCTGTCCTCTGGAATAAGGAACTCTCATCTCTTCTCCCTATCTCACTCGGAGTCCCCCAAGGCTCTATCCTTGGACCCCTTCTTTTCTCCCTCTTTATAAATGACCTACAAGTAGCTATTCCCCAGGCTACTTGTATACAATATGCTGATGATTCCACACTAATCTGCTCTGCTAAATCCATTTCTGAACTTCAAACAAATACTCAAGCTGTATTTTCAAAAGTTGAAACTTGGTTCTTAAATCGTTGCCTACTCCTAAACGCAAAAAAAACCAAACTCCTACTCTTTAAGCCTACGACCAGATCCCCAGCTTTAGATTTCACTATCTTATCTAACAATGGAACCATTATAACACCCGACCCTACTACCAAACTGTTAGGTGTCACAATTGACAACAATCTTACCTTTGACTGTCATATCAACAACACTATTAAATGTGTAAATAGGAAACTTGGCTCTCTCTATAGAATTAAGATTTTCTTAACCTCCCCAGCCAAAACTACTCTTGCCCACTCTCATCTCATTTCCACTCTTCTCTACGCTTCTCCCATCTATACTAACCTCAAGAAAAACAATCTTTCCAAACTGTCTACTACCTACAATAACATAGCTAGATTTGTTACTGGGAAGCCTTTCAGAACTCACCACTGTCTGAATCTGCAGCAACTGAACTGGCTTGAACTGTCAAACATGTTACTTCTTTCCCAACTTACATTTGTCCAAAGAGCTTTCTACCAATCTCTTAACACACCTGTACTTTCTAACCTCTTAACCCCATACGCTAATCTAAACTCACTCCGCTCATCTAGCAAACTGCTAGTTACCCTAACCAAATCTAATAACCTAGCTGGTGACTCCCTCTTCTCAAACTCCATCGGTAAACACTGGAACCAGCTTCCTACCAAACTTACTTCCATTCCAACTACTTTTCTATTTAAACAAAAACTCAGAACATACCTCAAAAGCCACTGGATGTGTCCCTGCTCTAATCCTGACTAAATGTTGTTTCCCCCCTTAACCCTCTTTTCTCTCCCTTCTGCTGTGCCTCCTCATTTCTCCCTTTAGCTTCCCTCCTCCCTACATACCTCTCTCATATTTCTCTCCTCCCTATTGACTATGACTCTTTTCCTATAAACCTGTATTTCCTATCTCTCTCTCTCTATTGTTGTCTCTCTCTATTGTTGTCTCTTTCTTCTCCTTGGTCTTCCTCTTTCTTTACCTGCTATTAAACTTAAGCAAAAATGTTTAATATGATGTTATTTTAGATTATCCAGATAGTTAAACTCCTTTCCTCTTGGTAACAATGTACATTTCTCTGTCTTTGGTATTTCAATTTTTTGTTCCTTGTTTTTTACACTATGTAATAATATTCATTATGATAGCATTTAGATTGTATAGAAATTTTTTAACTTCTACTCTTGTTTGGATAACAATATTCCTTGTCTAAGTCCTACCAGTCTGTAATCTGTTGTCTCTATATGTGGAGCTTTTCTCCCCGGGCCTCTACTGAAAATGGAAATATATCCAGCTAGACTAGCCCGGTTAACAAATGTAAAATAAAAATAAAAATAAACATGTAAAATTTTCACTACTCTTCTACATAAAACTGGTATTCCTGAACATTGATCATTCCCTACTTTACATATTATTTCCCCATCCCATATTTTTGTGTTTGTAGTCTTTCGTCATATGTCAGAATTCTTATGTCCTCCAGAATAATTATATCAACATTACATTTGTTACACCAATCTAAAATTGCTATCCTTAATATTTACTACTAACATTCATTGAAAGAATTCTTCAGTTATTCCTTTCTCTGTTTCTTAGTTTAGGAGATATCATCATATACTTATTTCTTATAAGGGATTATTTATCCATTTCCTTTCTTCTTTTCTTTTATATTAATGCCTTTATTTTTTTTTTCTATCTTTTACTCTTCTACCACTGGAATTTTTTTTCTTCCCATGTTCCACTTCATCACTGTCTTCAGATGCTGTCTCTTATTCATCGCTTTCTTTGTTTTTTCTTTTAATATCTTCTTTTTTTCTAAAATTTCATCTATTTCTATCTCATCTTCAGTCTTTTCTTGTTCTTTTCTTTACTCTGATTTATAATACTTACTTAACTGATTTCCTTTTCTTTACAATCGATCCATAAATAACCTATTTTTGTTTTTTACATTTATAACATTCAAGTTCACATTTTTGCTTCATTTCCTATTTTACCACATATATAACCTTTCTTTTTGTCACAGTTATTAACTAAATGCCCTTCTTTTCCACAAAAATAACATGTCTTGGTTGTCCCCAACATTTTATAATACCCATGTTACCATCAACATTTATAATACTCAACATATGTACATGTTTTTCCTTTTCCATTTTCAGAATTACATTGCAATCCCATGCCCTAGTCCACAAACTCTTATTGTCATAAACTTTTGAAATTTCTATTATTTCTTTTCATGTATTTTTAAATGTTCTTTTAAAGTATTTCTTTCAATTTCAGTTGGAAAATGTATGTGAACTTTCTTTTTATTTTCCTGAAAAGGTGCTTTAAGTATATAGTCATCCCAAGGATTGTTATTTTGTCTTTTTTCATATTCACACAAAAATCTCTCCATACTTTGTACAGTCTCAAAGTAAATGTCACAAAATGTCTCTGTTAAACAAAATAAATGCTCTTACCTCTTGCACTTTTACACCAAAGGTACCATTGCATTGTCCCGTCCCTCATATCTGATCAATTGCTGAGCCTTTTGGTTTTGTATTCTTACCAGGAATTTACTTTTTACACTGTCCTCTTTTCTTTTTTCTCTTGCTCTTTCTTGTGTTGCTGCTATTGCCTCTGTGTACAGTTTCTTCATCTTTCTGCTGTCTCCTTCTGGCATTGCCTCTATGTCTCCTTCATTCATTTTCACCATAATGTCTCCTCATGAAATTTCATTCTGCAGTTCACTTCGGTTTAACATTTTTTGTAGTACATCATCCTGTAACCTTCCCAATTGCAGTGTTGTAACTATACACTCCTCTCAGACTGCCTTCTTGGTCCAGTCAAGCAGCTTTCTTTGAAATGCTTCTTCTAAAGCTTCTACCTCTACATTATTTTCTTTCTCCAAACTGATATTCACCTTTGCTCTCTTGTGTTGGTTTTCTATCTCACACACTGTCCTCCAAGCCACCTACTCACTAGGAATGAGACATGCACATGTACTTGTGTACACTGATATCACAAGTGTTGATAAGCTCCCTGATGAACTGGCCAAATTTCACCTAGTAGTATACATACCACCTTAGGTCTTCCATGAAAAGAGGCTACTAGCCTAGTGGGACTAATGCAGCCAACAAAGAGGTAAATACAAAATAAATAAATAAATAAAGTTCAGTGGAAGCCAACTGCCTGTACAGTCCCTGCAATTCTATCCTTAATATATGTCTACCATTTGGTAACCTATCATCAACTGCCACACTTCTCACTCTCTTACAGCCTTTCAGCATTCTAACCCACAACTTAACAGCTGCACTGAAAGCCACCAAATGTATCCTGACTAAAGGTATTGGATCACCCAAACACCATATACTCACCACATCACATACCACTAATTTCTCTGACCCAGCTCTTTCATTAACTGGCAAGCCATTCACAAAAACAACAAATGATCACAAAGCTGATATTTATGTTTTTAGTACATTTTGCACACAAGTGCTAAATCATCCACTCTGCTATTTTTTGCCAATGTCCCAAACCTTTTTGGCACATTTGCCACTAACTCCTCTACTTCTGGCACTAATGCATGAAACCTGTGAAACAGAAAACAAGATAAACTATTAACATTATTGTTCAGTTTACCTGATACATACCTCACAGAAAATGACAATCATAAGAGAATGCAAAACAATATTTACCTTATTATTCTTTGCAGATCTCTTCAATAAAATGCATACTCCTGCATCATCTGGCTAAAATAACATCCTCTAATTCCTCAGCTGCTTATGCCAAACCACCATTGCCACATAAACAGGCATCAGTCCCAAGAAAAGTGATATCCTTCTTCTATTACAAAGGCCAGTCCAGCAGCCAAGCAACCACAGACTAACTTCCCTGCAAATAAGCATCCATACCAAAACTCCCAGTTGCATCAGAAAATAACAGGTATTCATCCAAAGAAGTCTAATCACCCTGACACATAGCCACCCCATTAAGCTTCATTAAAAACTGATTGCCAAATAACTAAATTCTGTTTGATTGTCTTAGGAACCCTAATTCTGTGATGATTCTTCTTATCACCCCTTAACAGATTCATCGGTAGTCTGTAAAAGACCTTCTGGACCAACTGCTCTACAAGCAAAATTCACAGTCTAAGCAATCTCATCACCTCCTTGACCCTAACTTTACCTCTACCTAACATATTATCAGTCTTAACCTGCAATTTCTCAAGCTTATCCAAGGTAACATAAATAACCCTGCAGATACCTTTACCTCCAGGTCTGGAAATGTCAACACTTTAGCTTGGTCCTCCTATTTATCACAAACTAAAGACACTCCCATCTAATTATAAAACTCCAAAATGCCTATATGCCATTGTGCACTCCCAAACATCTTTCACCAATCAACAAAAAGCATCCAGATAGTACAACACCACTAGGACAATAACTGGCTGTTTCCAGATCCACTTTAACACTGAACTATACTTCCCAAAGGTTGTGTAAGCTACCAAGCAACCCATGGGTAAAGCATTATCAATACAAAACGTACCATGCAAACACATCCCCAACATGGACCAATCCTCCCTCCTAATAGGCATGGACCAATCCTCCCTCCTAATAGGCATTAAGCAAAAAAACACAGTTTGTTATCCAACTTAATCAACCACAGGTTACCAAAAGTCCAAATCATCTTTATTACATCATCCAATGATACATCTTGCACAAGGTCATCATAATGATAAATACGGCAATTCTTGCAGGAACAAGGGGTGACAAACCAGTTGATATTCACCCAGCTTTTCTATGGCACTAAACCCAAAGTGAGATTTTAAAATCTTAAAAGGGGGAATACTAAATGGACCTCATACCTTACCTGCACTAACATCCTTGTCTAATAATGCCTGTGCTATGCTCTCATTAGCTTTAATTGACTGCAAATTGTTACAAATTTGCTTATTGGCTTGTGCCATGGATTTAATAGAAACTCTCCTATCAATTGCTGAGCTATGATTTCCTTGGGATAATGCTGCATTCTAAAAGTCAGTCCATCAATTCTGATAAGAGAGTATAAAAGCAAATCTCCAGGCCCCTCCCCAAAGGGGCACCTCACCCATAGAACCTCTAAAACTACCCCTTTTCTTTAAATTCATATCTTCCAACTGAAGGAATCTTCTGCCCTCTTCTAAACCTGAGGACCCCAGACCCCCCCCCCCCTTGAGCAGGGCCTTTATGTCAACATCTGTCCCTGCTATGTGGACCTCCACAATTCATACAAACATGAAAAAAAATAAACCTGTCTATATTAAACTCTCAAGAAACCCTGGCAATATTTTTAACTTCTTCCTGCCTTACCTTGTTCAATGCCCCTGCTTTGTCAATCATTGTTCCCAGCCATATCTTTCTAATGTCAACATTCCCATTGGGGTGACGTGTCCACTGCTTTCAATATTCTGAACCATTGGTCATATCATAAGCATGTGTTAACACACTATAATCACTACAATTTCCATATTATAAAAAAGTATGCCAAAGGCTTGAGGGCTTGCTTACTGTCTTTCTCTAAAACTACTGACATGAAATAAACAAATCCCAGCACCCAATTACCCATGACCAATACCTAACTTTAAAATGTTTCCTTCTCCCCAAAGCAGTCAGTGTTGTTTTAAGGTCCTTAGATCCCAGAGCCTCCACCTCCTCAGTCCATAGTCCCCCATCTGCTTCTATCAACTCAAATATATCAACAAACTCCCCCCACCAAACTTTCTCCTTCTCTATATTTGGAATATGTGATGTTATAACACCCTGGCTATTTTTTAAAAGAGCACCCCTGCCTGCTGCATCATCACTAGATTGTATTTACTCAATTCACCATTGTCAGACAAATTCAAGCAGCCAACAGACAACTAGGGAAAATTCAACTTCCCCTCTGAACCACCCAATCCCCCAGCCCACCCCACACCCCCAGCCCTCAACTTCACATCCCCTTCATCTTCTTGCTCCTGGACAAACATAGTTGTTCTAAACAATACCTGTAGTCTAACCTCATCTGTCTCTCCAGGCCTGACCTTTAACCTGACAAAAAAAATCACTAGCCCCATGTTAATTTACTTATTCAACTGTACAAAATGGATTGACATAAATAGCTGCTGTAGCCTGATGGATGATCTCTGGTGCCCACCATCCTTGCTCAATCTGCTTCTATGCCCTCTACCTCTGATGTTTTAGTTTTAAATTCTCTACCTTCTTGCCAGGAATCACCCATTTCCAATGTCCTTTCCCTTGTCACATAGGAGAAATTTCTACTCCCACTTTCTGCTGGCTGAATGCTTCCTGAAAGAAGGCCTCAGTCTGAGATGCAATAGCCTCCCACCATTTACATTACTGAGCAATTGAAGATACCTTATAAATGAAAACAATGTGTCAAACTTTACTGACCAACAACAGCTCAAATTCCTCCCTTTCCATTCCCTTAAATATCTACCCAACCTAATATATGACATAACCCCATACCCGTCTGCAAAACTGTCACAGGTCAGGTAGACACTGGTTGGCTGTTACTGACAAAAAGTTTGCCACCAGACAATGAGCTCTACCATACCACCCCTTAAATACTACTACTACACACACACACACACACACACACACACACACACACACACACACCATTCTGGTAACTTCCCGCCCTACATCATTTCATCTCCCTCCTTTCCTTTAACTTGTCCAAACAGACATACTGTCAGGTATTCATGCTTAAGAACATCTGCCCAAGAGAAAAGATCCCTTTTTAATAATCTGATAAGCTGCTTGTAAACATATTAAGTTCAAAGATTCCCTGAAGGGCCCTGCTGTAGTTTGAATATTTGAGGTTGGTAATAACTCAATTCTATTACCTAAACTCTTCTTGCTCATTTCTTTTCTGCTTTACCATTTAAATTATGGAAACAGCCAACAAGCAAGCAACAGAAGTGTAGTTTGGGAATCCTGCACAACTTCTAATGCACAAGCCCAGCAATTCCTAAACTCTGAAATTATAGATAAACTCACTAAACTAGGTATAAATCCCTATGTCACAAGATGAGTTGCCAAATGGCTCACTGAAAGAACCCACACTGTGAAAGTAGCAGACTCCAAATCCGACTTCAGACCAGTGACAAGTGGAGTACCACAGGGATCAGTCCTGGGTCCTCTCCTGTTTGATATCTACTTTTATGAAGTACAGGCTAACACAGAAGGTCTTTAGCTAATGAAGTTTGCAGATGACTGCAAACTAGGAGCCATAATCAAAACTCCTAATGATGTGGACATCGTACAAAAGGGCCTCACTGAGACAGATGCCTGGTGTCAAAGCCATGGCCTCAAGCTCAATGCCAAAAAGTGCATTGTCATCCCCTTTGGTAAAAACTCTGTACCCATGAACTACCGCATAGGCAGTAGTCTACTTAACACTGAAGGTATGATAAGAGACCTTGGGACAGAAGTGGGCAGTAGTCTCTCCTTTGATAATTACATCACCACAGTAGTCAGGAAATCCTTCTACGTGGCACACCTCATCACAAAAGGTTTCTCATCCAGGAAAAAAGAGGTAATTGTTCCCCTCTACTCGTCACTCATTAGACCCATTATAAAGTACAAAGCCTTTTTTGGTGTGTACCTCACATGACATCTACAACAACTGGAAAGGCCGCAGAAATACCTCACAAAGAGGATTACTGGCCTTAAACAATTGTCCTATGCAGACCGTCTCAAAAAACTCCAGCTTAAAACTTTGATGTTCTGATATAGACCCGAAATATGTCAGTGAGACTTGCCCATTTGTGATGATCACTTTATTTGCACATGTTCCAGTGTGAAATCCTCAAATGCTTTTTGACTATGGTATCTGAATTACATTTCAAATAATATATTGTCATCTATAACCATGATCTCTGTTATGATGGATAGTAATCATGTATTCCAGTCTTCTGACACAGTGATATAACATGAAATCTAATCTATGATGTTGGTATAATCAGTGTTGGTAAGAGATAAAATGTTGTAAATTGGGGTATAGTGGGTTGTTGGGACTTACAAACTACAAACTTTGACTAACAGCATCTGGAAAGCGAACCCATGACTAAAGCTTGTACATTTAGGTTTAACAATTTCAACATGAGTGGAGGTATAATTATGAGAAACCTCTATGTGTTTGACTTCCATTTGTTATTTACTGGAGTTATAGGTAAAAGCCATTATTTATTTATTCATTTATGTAAATCAAGTTTCATATGCATTGATTTGAATGAGTTGAATAAAATATGTTGGAGTAGGTGCCAACTATACTTTATATGACATACTGTCCTACACACTTAATAATGAAATTTGTGTCAAGTCAAATTTTTTTGCAAAACTATTCTGAAGATTTTACATATGCAAGTGTAGTTTAAATTAACTATGATCATTGTTATGCTCAATATATTTGACAATATTATAGTTGACTTATTTTGCCATCATTACACAGAGTTGTGTTGCAAATTTCATTTTTATAATTGTTAGTTGTGCTTCATGTTAAATTCTTAAGAAAAAGTCTGTGACAATTATTATTCCAAACCCCTCAGGAAAATTTGGATTCAAACTCTGCATTACCTCTGCTGTTGCTTCAAATTACTACATTAACACATTTGTCCACAGAGAAAGGTGATTCACAGGAACATTTTATTTACTCGGTATTGTCCAGAGTGCTGACAGAAGTGCACCAGTACCAGTCTTAATTGCGCTGTTGATGGCATTTGAAATTAAGTTTCTGAGTTTTTGCCCTAGGATGTGAAAGCATCATTCACTGCTAGCGACAGCTGACAGTCATAAATGCATAATGCCAAGGTTTGCAAACAGGTTGACACCAAACTATGCAAAAATGTCTCTGATGATTTCTCAACGCGGTGGTCTTATACTATGAAAATGTGGACATTAAGGATCCCTAGCTTTACACAAACATTCCCATCTCTAGATTTGAACCTTGAAACCATGGCCTTAACATGAAACATTAAGTTTAACAGCATGTGCCACATACAAAGAGGTATTTTTGAAGCAGAGAAAGTGGAGCACATATACTCAAGCTTTGACATTCTAGCACTTTACATTGATAGAGCACTATACCCATTTTCTCAAGGTTGTCCTTTTTCATTTCACAGTAGATGCCTAGATGAACGTGATATTTGTAACAGTTAACCTAAGAAATCATGTCACAGCAAGAACAGATGTATGCAATACAAGAGTGTTTTCCGCCTTTTCTTTTGTGAGCAGGACTGTCTTTTAATACATTTGTACAGGGAATTGCATTATGATTTGTATTTATTTAGAAAAGTATTGTTTGTATGTTCCAGGGAAGGAAGCACTTGACCACCTTACGAACACCACACACTGCAGTATGTCAAACCCACCAAGGTGAGGGGGCTGCACCCCCCCATCTCTTAATGCGGGGGGGGGGGTTGTGCCCCCACAAACCCCCAACTATATATACCAACTCTGAGATAGCACTACAGTGGGAAAAAAGGCAGTTTCCTAACATTGGCCAACTGTTTCCTTTCTCTGTGGAATTTTTTGCTGATGTTAACATTCGCTTTATTAAAAGTTTGCTCTTTTCATCTCTACAAAAAGAGTTTTGACGAAGTGTGAGTCAATTATGTGACATAAACCCATGTTGCATATATCACTCATGAGTTACATCTGACATTCTTGTACAGTTGAACCATTTTTTATCTTAGTGACATCCAATACTTGCATATGGGGCTAATCATTCTATCTCCTCCTCACAGGTTCATCATTTACCTTGGTCTGGAAACAGCAGCAGCACCTTTGCACATACAGCTTAATGGCAGAATCAGCAACCCCTAAAATTTTCTCTGTCTGTATGTGTGTGGCTGTATTCCAAAGTGTATTGGAACTGAGAGCTGAACGGAGTGCGGCATGTACCTGTGGATTTTATACATTCCTGAATTGCTACACCATGTTGAATTGCATCATAGCATATGATTCACCTACTTATGCTTTCATTAGCATATTCTGCTGCTTACTGTTATTTTGAAGCTGGGAGCAATAAACAGAGCTGTTTAATGATTACCAGTTATTGCAATGTCTGCTGTTCGTCGTACACATGGTATTAGTGCAAAGTGTAAACATTCAGTAATCTGGATCCTAGTCACTCAGACATATGCAGAAACTTAGATACACATTCACATGTGCATACACACATACATACACACAAAAGTATTATGCAATTGACTGTGCAAATCTCAGATTTATCATTTAACAGATACATAAATAATAGGAATCGTCATTTATTTCACTGCTCCCAAAGAAAATTTTAGAACTGGTTTTGTGCCACATTAGATGCTTTTTACCAGGCTTTACATCCACACTAATACCACCACCAGAAATGTTGTGCATTCAGTAGGTATTGTTCATTCTCCAAGCCCATTTTCTAAACAAAGGATTTAAAACAAATCAGATAGCCAATCAAAATCACCAATCAGTCTTCCAGCAGGGATGTTATTTCCCTATAAATCCCCACTAATGCACTGAAAACGTAAGTGAAACATGCACAAGGCACAAAGAATCAAAACTTGACAAAGTTCAAAGTCATAAAATCATGACAGGATTTAACATTGATGTATTTTGGCTGTTGACAATTCAGAAATCTTGTATACAGAAGTCTTGTTTTAATAAGGGCACCACCTAATAAAGTGCTCAGCTGTAATTTTTCAGATAGGTAAAACTTTTGCAGGCCTACCATGTTTTCCCTAATTGAAAATGCCATAGACATCCCGCCAGATGGAAAAATGCTTCATATCCCTAGAACACACACCATTTGCTTTGTTATGTGGACTATATATATATATATATATATATATATATATATATATATATATATATATATATATATATATATATGAGTGACTCATGA
The DNA here is from genome assembly GCF_019279795.1 of Protopterus annectens. Taxonomy (NCBI): domain Eukaryota; kingdom Metazoa; phylum Chordata; order Ceratodontiformes; family Protopteridae; genus Protopterus; species Protopterus annectens. The sequence goes on along the minus strand of NC_056740.1, from coordinate 169,158,485 downwards.
ACAAGACTAGTTCCTTACAGATTAAGGAGGGCCTTCTTTTTCTGAATCAGAAATGACTGTTCAGTCACCCAGTAACTAGGCAACACATAATTATACCTTCTCATTAACCACATAATTTATTAATAAAAGAAATGTTAAATTATTTGAACCGTATAAGACGATATTACCATATACGGGTAAGAATTACAGTTTAGTTTTTCTGTTTTCTGGTATAAGCAATTGCCGTTGGACTCAAACCTAACCTGTTGCGGCAACACTCACCATAACTTCCACCTCATTTAAGGTATTGTTCATGTAAAATAGCTTCAACGTGCTTTGCTGAACATTCACTAATGCTTTCCCAGATTGATCATTGCATGCTTCCAGACTTTAACAATTGCATCTCCAAATTAAAGTGTTTAGTTAATTTAGTTTGGTTGTATTAGCTCTTCTAGTCCTATGCTTCCAGTTTACATTCTCACAGTGAATTAATTCAAAACTGTGAAAAAGAAAAAAGTTGCATTTTTTTGATTTCCAAAAAACAACAAATACAGTTTTCTCCTCAAGTAGCAGCATAAGTTCTAGTTTGCAGGCTCTAAGTATAGCAAAACATTTAAATGTAAAGACCTTGCAATTTTGGTCTCATTTCACCTGCCAGTATTTCTTCTAACTGCAAAATTTATGCTGAAAAATTCTACCGACTTACATCAAAAAGAGACTTTTGGCTCATTATACATAAGTTATGTAAATAACAAGCAGATGGACTAAAGGGAAAAGAACATACTGCAAAATGAGCAAATCACTGTCAAAGCAGGTTTGTGAATTTACTTTGAAAATGTTTTCTTCATTCTTTCAGTGAAATGCATTGAGAAGTTTCCCATAAGGGACAGAGACGAAACCTTTCTCAAATGAATCCATTTCTTAAAACAGGAACTGAGTATCTCTAGATTTTCCTGACCACTACAGAATAATATTTTACCTTATATAAAATACATTGCTAGTAAAAGAAGAGAAGATAGTATATGCTAGATCTCGGCAGTTCCATGCACTTGGATAATTTGCTTAATAATTTCCAAGAACGCAGGTGATAATGAATGTTTATGTAGAACCATATGTTTTCATGACAAATAAACACCATATATTCCACTTAATGTGGTCATTATTTCGTACACAAGTCTCCAGTCCTACACTTCTATTAGTTTATGCTCACACACACACACACACACACACACACACACACACACACACACACACACACAAAACAGGCACACACAGACAGACACACACACGCACACAGGCACACACACACACACGCACACACGCACACACGCACACACACACACACACACACACACACACACACACACAAAAAAAACAGGCACACAGACACACACACACACACACACACACACACACACACACACACACACAGGCAAACACACACATGGCTATTATTTATATTACAGCTTACCACTAGGGTTCTTTTTCAGTCCTGAATTAGTTACACCAAAATGAATAATGACAAAAATACTAAAATCAGTACTGGGTTTTTAATTTTAATGTAAAGGTCTCTTGTAGAAGATGAGCTGTATAAGTAATAGATGACAAAATTACCCCTTCATGTGCAGTGCGGTAATGAAGTGTAAGGGCTGTGGCGGTGGCAGTGTAGGTAACACCACCAGAACACTTGCCTTCTACCTCAATGAGAAATAATATCTTAAGTTGTGCACAGAAAGTAAGAGCAGAGGTAAGTTCTCAACAAGTATTTGAAAGGAGGTCTCATGCAGTAGGGCCTTTAAATGAGAATATCTTCAATACGCAATGGACAGAATGATGCAGAAAATCCACGAGTATTGCTACTGCTTCAGCTGACCTTAGCGAACTGATGTATGAGATGGCAGCTGTGTCAAAGTCATATTTCATTGGTCAGTTATTGAGGATGATGCAGTTGTGTTGTAGGATTACCACCTGTCCCACTTTGCGAGGGACAGTCCCTCTTTGGGCAGTTGTGTCCTGCATAAAAATTGAAAAAAATGGCAAATGTCCTGAGATTTTAGGACAAAAATATTTCCTATATCTTGTGTAATACTTGCATAACACAGTTATTCTGAAAAACCTACATGTTATAAGAAAGAGAATAAGCAACTACAATGCTACAAGAATTAGCTTTTATTTAGGCAAAACAGTGAATTTCTGTCCATTGTAGTGGCCATGGGTATGTTTTGCCCTGCAAAATCTGACATTTGTACCAAAAATGTCCCACGTGGGGCATTTGAAAAGGTGGCAACCCTGTTGTGTTGTCTACCTACACATTTTTGTTTTGAGCAACCTGATAATCAAGCCATAATCATTGTAAGATACAGGAAGCTGCTGATGTAACTGAAAAATCCTTTTCAAGTGTATGAGGTAAAACCTCTGTGCCAAGTGTAATCTCAGCCTCTCTTGGTAGAACATTAGAAATGCAATTGTACTTCTACTGCATGAGTGAGATTTTGTCTATTGTTTCCTGTTCCCAGATACTAATGGTTAGTGATTGAGAAAACCAAGCGTATAAATATTTGCAAGATTTTTACTGTTTTAAGGGATTTTCCATCTAATTCTTGGAATGCATCAAAGCTTTGAGCATACTGATGTGTTTCTGTCTCTCAGGGAACAAAACATTTATAGTGATCTGGTTTTGTTGCTCAAACATAAATGTGATCTTAGTGAAGATGACACCGAGACAAATTCTTCTAATATGTGGCAATGATGAGACATGTTGATTAAGAGTATTCCTAATCTCATGATAACTGCCTAACTAACCATTTTTTCATCATACAGCAACATGTTTCTCAATAACTATAACTACAAAGGAACTGATAAACAGGGTGAAAAAGAGGGGCCGAAAAAATCACTTTGGGTACTCTTGACTTGAATGTTTACAACTTGGAGTTATTCTGCTCAATATAGATATCAAACAGTCTGTTGTTTACATAATATGAGAATCAGTGTATTGTCAAATTATTTAAGTAATATAGTAATACATTCATAATAAGCCTTGTGTGGTTAATGTGCTCAAAAGCTTAGACAAGTGTGTAAAAACAGTACCAGAAAGTTCTTTGTCAACTCTTGTGGGAGGTGAGGCTGGACTCTGCCCTTCTGAGCTGGGAATTTCTGGTTAAAGGCTTATAGTGCCTGCATATTTGAACTATTTCTTACTGAAATTGGTACACCTACCTTGTTTGCTGTAGCATAGACTAGATCCAGGCCTGCTGAATCTAGCTTTGTTTGTATAACTTGAGCACTAATCCAGACATTCTTTAAAGTTTTCAATTGTATTTATTACTGCTTGGTAGTAACTTGATTAAAGTGTAGCTATCATTCTTTTGGATTAAGCACTTGAGCTTCAGACCAGTTGTTTTACATTAGGAAGGTTTGTGGCCTGCACTGTGGTGGCAGGACAGGTAGCTTATATCCTTCTAAGTTGGGAACTGCTGATTGAGGGCTCAGTGTCTGTTATTCTAAAAGTGTATTAGTTCTGGTTTAAGCACTTGGGCTTCAGGCCAGTTATTTTACATTAAGAAGGTTCGTGGTCTGCACTCTTGCGGGAGGAGAGGCTGGACTCTGCCCTTCTGAGCTGGGAATTTCTGGTTAAAGGCTTATAGTGCCTGCATATTTGAACTGTTTCTTACTGAAATTGGTACACCTTGTTTGCTGTAGCATAGACTAGATCCAGGCCTGCTGAATCTAGCTTTGTTTGTATGCTTGTTTGTTTGCTTATTTCCCTGAAATGCTAATTCCACCTAAAACGCGGCCTTTCAGTGCTTCTGTGGCTCCCTAGTGATATCTGCATTGCTTACTGTACTTATTTCCTTGTTTCACTGGAAAGAAAGTTACTGTTTGTCATTTTTGCATTTAAGTTACCTGTAACACATTGCATTTAAGTTACCTGGCACTTGCTCACTAAGTCAGCACTAAATAATTAAAAGCACTACACCCTCACAAACTCCCCTTGAGTACCTTGTTCCCCATTGGCCCTTTTTTTCAATTATAAAGGAATTCCCAATACTATTCTAGCATGTCCAAAGGTCAATTGTCAATCTCCTCTCCGGTCCAGCTGGTGAATCTGGGAATCTTGAGGCAATGTTACAACTGCCTCATGTACACAGACAACCCTCTCCTCCTCCCAACAAATTCCAACACATGTGAGAGATGCAACCATATAGCCAAACTGAAGGCTAAGCTCTCTCAACTCAGCACTGGCATAACCAGTCAGGAGCAGAAGGAAACCACACTCACTACAATTCTAGTCTCACATAGACCTACCGCGACAGCAAACCAAACATATAAACACACAAAAACATACTCGGAGGCTCTAAATAAAAATCTGCCTAAGCAGCAGAGACCTCCAAAGCAGACACCCAAGCAACTGCTACCCCAAAAGAAAACACATGCAGCACATAGCTCACAAAGCCAGTGTGCTGAACAGTCACAGCCCTTAAGGCTAAACAACACACCTGATACACTTGTAATAAGTGACTCTATCATCAAGCACACTGACGTCCCGCTCAACAGGCTGAACAAGGAGAAGGTCATGGTGAGCTGCCTGTCGGGCGCTAGGATCCGCCACATAACACACGCACTCAGGTCACTCCAAGGCAAGTACAAATATGACTCAGTCATTGTCCATGCTGGTGTGAATGACCTGAGACGTACCTCCCTGGACTACATGAAAATCGACATAGAGAAGCTCTCTGAGCATGTAACCCAGGCTGGTATGACTCTGACCTTGAGTAGCATCCTACCCTCACCAAGAATGATGCCACAATATGAAGACAAGATGATCAATTTCAACAATTGGCTTAAGTATCGGTGTCATTTAAAGGGTATCCAATGCCTGTCAGCCTGGGATGACATGCTCGACAAGCCACGATGCTTCGCTAGGGACGACTTGCACCTGTCACCCCTGGGCTTTTGGATATTGGCAAAGACTCTTGCTATCCCCATAGTGCCTTTTTTATACAAGGCTCAAAAGACAAACCCACCTCCATAGGTATCACAAGGGATAAAAAACTAATAGTAATGCTACTCAACGCCAGAAGTCTAAACCTCAAGATGCACGCACTTGAAACTCTCCTTAGCATGGAGAACATCGATATCTGTGTAGTAACAGAAACCTGGTTCAAGGCTCCCGAGAGCACCCCAGCACTACCAGGTTATACCTCATACCATGCTTTTTGGCTCCAAAACTTGGACCGAACCACAAAAGGAGGGGGAGTATCAATATTCGTCAAAGATACCCACACCTCCAGGTTGGTGGCACAGCATGAAGCATCAGAGACTATCCATGTGCAACTAACAGTGGGTAAAACTGCCTTCCAGTTTATAGCCTGCTACAGACCACCCTCCCAAACCCAGGAACCCCACTCGGCCTTCCTGAGAACACTGGAAAACATGACGGTCTCTCCAAACACCATTATATTGGGTGACTTCAACTACCCAAACATAGACTGGTAGCATTACTCTAGCTCCAACACCCTAGCCCAAAAGTTCCTAGAATTTATAAACTCAAATGCCATGGAACAACTTGTTACCACTCACACAAGAGGGGAAAACATACTGGACCTGATCATCACTAACATGGGGACTCTATGCTCCAGACCAGAAGTGTATCCATCACTGGTAAGATCAGACCATAAACTAATCTCACTGGATATTCACATCCCGACCCCACCCCCTGCCCAGAAAACCACAGTGAAAAACTTCTCTAAAGCAAATTTCACACTCCTCAAAACTGAGGTGGAATCCTTCAAAGCCCCTGGGCCTGTGGGAAATACGGCCCAGACCACAGAATCCTTTATAAATGCATTCTATGAACACCTTCAGGAATGCATGGATCATGCAATCCCAAATAAAACCAAGACCCAATCCTCCAAAGGCAGACGTCCTGTCTGGTAGACCCCAGCCATAAACAAACTATACAATAGAAGGAGGAAGCTACTACATGATAGAGCAAAATCCCAAAAAGGGAAGGCATCTCTGATCAGTATTAGCAAAAAACTACGGGCACTCATAAAATTGTCTAAGGCCAGCTTCGAGAGAAAAATTGCACAGGACACTAAGAATAATCACAAGGCTTTCTTTAGTTATGTTAGGAACCTGGGTGGGAATTCCCAGACATGCTCAGAATTAGTCCAAAATGACAAAAAATACACCGAACCGACAGACATTGCCAACATCCTAGCTGACAGGTTCAACGCAAACTTCTCCCCCCCTCCCCACCAAAAGGGCAAATATCTATTCCAGCAGAGTGCTGCCCCCCTGACATCTCAGATGCTCAGGTAAGAGCCGCCCTCTCCAAAGCAAAAAACACAGCATCAATGGGACGAGACGGTGTCCCGGGCTGCGTCCTACATGAACTCCAAGAAGAGCTAAACCCAAACATAAAACTACTGCCCAATCTCAGCCTTACTACAGGATATGTACCCAAAGAGTGGCGTACAGCAACAGTGGGCCCTCTCCACAAAGGTGGTGCCTCAACGGATCCTGGAAACTATCGCCCCATAAGCCTGACTAGCTTGGTCTGCAAAGCTATGGAAAGGATCATCATGAACCTCATAAATAAAGATATTGGGGACATACAGACACTGGATCCTACCCAGTTTGGCTTTGTTAAGGGCAGATCCTGCCTCTTAAACCTGGTTGATTTCTTTGAAACAGTCACCAAGGCCATTGACGAGGGGAAGGTGGTCCACACAGCCTACCTGGACCTCGATAAAGCCTTCGATACAATACCCCACTCGGGCATTATAGATAAGCTCACCAGTTTAAATATAAACCCCTATGTCACTAGATGGGTTGCAAACTGGCTCAAGGACAGAACCCACATGGTTAGAATTGCTGGAGCCATGTCAGACTCCAAACCAGTTACAAGTGGCATCCTACAAGGCTCAGTCCTGGGACCTCTCTTGTTCGGTATATATTTCTTGGAGGTACAGGCAAACACGGAAGGACTTTGGCTGACCAAGTTCGCAGATGACTGCAAACTGGGTGCCATAATCGACTCTCCAGCCGACACAAGCATCCGCCAAAAGGGCCTCATAGAAACAGACAACTGGTGCCAGAGCCATGGCCTCAAGCTAAATGCCAAAAAGTGTATAGTCATCCCCTTTGGCAAAAACAAAGTGCCCACAAATTACCACATAGGTGGTAATCCATTAAGTACAGAAGAAGTAATTAGGGACCTGGGGACCCAAGTTGATAGCAATCTCTCATTTGACAACCATGTGGCCAAAGTGGTTAGAAAAACATTTTATATAGCCCACCTAATCATGAAGGGATTCACATCTAGATCAGGGGAGGTCATCGTGCCTCTTTACTCATCCCTCATCAGGCCCATAATTGAGTACAATGCCCCTTTTGGGATGTACCTTACCAGACACCTGCAGCAACTGGAAAGACCCCAAAAGTACCTCACCAAGAGGATCAAAGGGCTCAAACAGATACCATATGCTGCCCGGTTAAAGAAACTCCAGCTCTACTCAGTGGCATATCACCTGCTCAGAGGCGATCTGTGCCTGACATATAAAGCCATATCCAACCCGGAATTAATGGACATGCTGCACCTCAGAAAATCCAAATCCCATCGAGCTACACGCTCGAGAGACTTGAACCTCAGCACTGAAATAAATAGGACATGCTGGAGGGACAGATTCATAACCCAGAGGCTCCCTTCACTCTAGAATAAAATCCCTGTCCAGGTTAGGCAGAGTCCCTCATTGACTCTCTTCAAGAGGAATCTTGATGAGTGGATGGGAGATCATAGGTTTACCCCGGGTATCACTTCTGTGTCATTGTTAGACAGAGGCACAGTATACTAACCTCGAAAAAGGGCATAGCAAAATTAATTTAAAATGGGTGGCAAAAGCCAAACACACTCTGGCTAGGCTTATAAATGCCCTAGGGCAGATAGCCTAGTATGAACCTATGAACCTATGAACTGACCTATAGACCCTATTAGTAAATGAATGTATAGCTGTGGTGGTACTGTGGCCTTTTCTGAATCCATGTTGTTTTTCAATAAACATTCTATATGATTCCAGGTGTTTTTTTTAGCTACATGGCTTTTGTATTTTGTAATTTATGGCTAGCAGAAAATGTAGAGTGCTTGGCCTGTAACAGCCATACAAGTCCTTTTGTTTTGTAATGAAATTACACTGGCTATTTCATGTAACTCTAGGAATTCTTATGAGGTGAGAAGAGTGTTTATGATGTGTGCATGCTGCGTGACTAAAAACGTGTCACATACCAAAAGAATTTATGGGTAAAATACATCTATCCTTGGTAGTTCATTGTTAGGAATCTCCCTTAGCCACTTGTCCATTTTGCTAATAGAGATTTCTGTAAATTGAAAGTCAGTGGAGAAACCAAAGATATTTGTTGCAGATGTCTCTGAGTTAGTTATAGGATAAGTTATATATAATTTAAATTGTGAGGAATTTAAAGTAGTAAATCAATTATCTGCTTGTTTAAAATCAGGTTTATGCTCCCATTTGATTAACAGAATAATTGGTTGAATCCACTTAACCAGTCTATTAAGGTTAGTTATTTCCCAGGTCTCAGTACTTTACAAAAATTGTTTTTGTTTTACTAGTATTTTACATCAAATCCTTGGTTAGCTAAATTGATTGTGATCCGAATGTAAATTGCTGTCTTTGCTCAGCAGGCAGCATTTTGATTGTTAAATTTTTCTTTTTTCATTTTTAGTTCAGAATTGATAATGGTGAAGGTCTACCCTAAAAAAATTGCCTTTTACAAAGATGGTGCTTATTTTGCAATGCTAAAATAATACTAAAAATGTAATCCAATACAGCATTGTTGTCAGACTGGTTGAACACAGAATACTTCTCTATGCAAGCTGGCTCTCTAGAGATGGGTTAGACAGTCCGGCTTAAAGAGTGCGTGTGTAATGATTTTGCCTATAATGGGTTATATCTTTGCAAAGAATGTAGTGGTGAAAGTGCAATGATCACTGAAAATTGCGACTTCAGTTATGAGTATACTTTATCTACATACAGGTAAAACTCCAAAAAGGTGGACATGCAGGGAACTCAAGTAAAATAAACTACAATTTATTATACAAATCCACAAAGATTTCTTGTAGTAACTCCCTCTGTGTGTATAAAACAATAGTAAAAGAAGATTTAAATACGACGCTCATTCTGACACATCCCAATCAGAATATCAAATCAATTAGTTTAAAAGAAAAAAAATTTAAAGAGATATCTGTCATCATATCAAACAAATAAAAAAAACTTTCTCATCCATAATTTAAGAAATATATACAGAAGTTAAAACATTCTGTGAAAGCAGTATCAAAATATGTTCATTTCAGCATCATCTGCTTCTGTTTTAAAACAGGTTTTATACTGACTGCTGTATTAAGTCCAGGATTTCGTTCAGCATTTAAACATATAATCCACTCATATTCACATAGTTCCAATGATTCATATCACCCCCTTTTTATGTTTTTGATGAATATCTATAGCTCTAAATAAAAACTCATGATCTACCCCTTTCTACATCACATGTTGGGCTAGAGGATTATTAGTTATTCTTCTTCTTATTTCTGAATTATGTTCTATAATCCTTTCTTTTAACTTTCTAGTGCTTTTACCAACATAGAAGGCAGGGCATTTGGTGCAGGTTGCTAAATAAACAATATTAAATGTATTACAAGTGGCATGGCATTTAAAGACAAACCTCTTATTGGTTATTGGATGTTATTGGATGTTTAAATTCACATTCTTTGTTAATAACATTGCAACAAATACAATTGTAACAAGGGACAGTCCCTGGTTTCATAACATGCCTGGTATGTTTGATAAATAGATCTTTGTAACACAACTTTTGTTTCGAATTTTCGCATCTTTTATATGCAAAGGAGGGTCTGTGGCCTAAAATATTGGCCATCTCTTGTGTAGCTGTAAGGATCCCCCAGTTCCTAGATAGGATATCCCTTCCACCCTGAAACCTCCATATGTTGTAATATAACGTATGAGGGATTACCATTTCCAGTGTCATTATCCATAGTATTCGTATTGTCAGAACCAAAATAAGGTTGTGCATCTATACTCCTCTTGTGGGTTACATCATCCTTTATTTTCTGTAAAAAAATCAGTATTGTAGCCCCTACATTTAAATTCATCTAACATAATATTTAGCTCTTAGTTATATTTTCTGCTATCTGTAGTTAACCTGCTAGTTCTCAAAAGTGACTTTTAACAATCCCTTTAAAAGTATGTGGGGCGTGCATACTATCTCTTTGAGTATATTTATTTTTATGTACATCCTTCCTATAGATGTGTGTATCAGTTTGATTATACTCATTCTTAACCAAACTAACATCCAGGTAATTGAACTTGTTAGCAGAGAATGTCTCTGAAAATTTCAAAAAACTGTCGTGACATTTAGATATTCAACAAACTGTTCTAACTGTGGACTTCTACCATCCAATAATAAAAAATATCATCCACAAATCATTTGTAAAACAGTATTTTGCTCCTATACTCAAAAGGTGCATTATATATACATTCTTCCTCCCATTTTGCTATTACAGTATTAGCATATGCATTTGCTATAGGCATCCCTATAGCGACACCATTTATTTGATGATAAATAGCTTCCTGGAACACAAATACATTATTATTTAGCACAACTTCAAGCAAGGTACAATGCGTTTCAATATCCCTACCATGCATATCCATATGTTGGCATAGGAATTCACGTATTGCCTCAATATCAAATTCTATGGGAATGACTGTAAACAGTGACTTAATGTCCAAAGTAACAAATAAATAGTTTGAGTCCTTATAAGATTGATAGCAAGCAGATAATTGACATAAAAAATCCCTTGTATCCTGTATATAGCTTTTCACTTTATATAAATATTTGCTAAACACAGACTGTAAATATCTGGATATAGGCTCTGTAATCCATCCAGACCCAGAGACGATAGGCCTCATGGATGGATTATATAAATCCTTTTGTATTTTGAGCAGGCCATAAATAATAGGAATTTTTGGACAGGGAACATTAAAATAATTGAAGAGTTCAACGCCAATATCATTATTTATCTGTAACTCATAAATATTCATATTAATTCTACTAATCATTCTAGATGTCTCAACAGCATTAATCTCAAAAAAGGCAGTGTCATCATTTAACAAATCCATCATCAATCGGACATAATAATTAAGGTGAAGAATGACTATAGCACCCCCCCATCTGCCTGTTTAATAAGTATCTCTGTATTGTTTTCTAGTTTTTTCAAAGCCTCATGTTCTTTTGGTGTCAGGTTATAATGTTTACATTCACTTCTATTAGCATATAATGCCCGAATCGCTCTTTCACACATTTCAGAGAAAGCATTTAGCGTGGGAGGATTGGCAGGAATAAATAAACTAGACTTCTTACATACCTGTCCTGATGGTACATCAGAGTTCTTGAAAATCATTTTCAAGGAAATATTTCTCACAAACAGCTTCAAATCTGCAATGGCATCCACCATAGTATCATTGTTGCTCAGCACAAATTGTAAGCCCTTATTGAACAAACTAACATCATCCTCAGATAATTCAAAATTTGACAAATTCACAACTAACGAGGCAGTTAATTGTTCTGAATGTTCTTCTTGCTGTGGGTTACTGGACCTCTGTATTGACCTACTCTTCTGTCCCTTTCTCTTTTGCGGCTGGTTGATCTGACTCTCATTCCAGCTTTCTTCCATATTGTGAGCATGTCCAGTAATTTCAGTTGTATCGGCTTCAGCACATTTGGAAAAACCTCCTGCTGCTGGGTTGAACCATTTGATAGCCTGGGATGGTGTTCCACATCAGCAGAAACAGTCAGAATGCACTACATGGCTGATTCATTCATATTCACATTCTTAACAGTTTGTTCCATGGATGCAGTCTCATTTATAGATTCATTAACTGTAAATGAATCCAATGTATCCAAGGACCATGATGGTGTAGGAATGGAATTACCCTCTTTCTTGGCATTACTTTTAGGATATTCCCTCGGTGGGGAGAAAACATTACCGTTCCTAAAGTCATTTAAGTCCCTTTTTAATTTACGCTTCTTCAGGGCCATTAACGTCTTATCAAAGTCAGATAAACACTCCAGCATGTCACTAAACAGTAAAATATTGTCTTTGTAGACAGCGTTTCCCACCAATTCACTTTCTAATTTTATGATGTCATCCTGCAGGTTTAGCTCAGTATTAATAAAATAGTCATTCATTAATGTCATATAGTCACTGCTCAATTTTAAATTTAATTCTTGCCATTTTGCTAGCGGTTCATGGTACTTGTGTCTATAGGAGGGCATTTTTAAAATACATAATACACGTGGTACTATGCCTACTTCCAAACAGGCAGAGAAGCTAAGTCTTTGCCATTGCAATTTTTTTTAATTTTGTACCAGCTTCTCAAGTCTCTGTAAATGCTGTCTAAATACCTCACGCTCCTGATTCATTATTTGAGGTGGCTCCAATGCATTATCAGTGCTCAATTTAAGCAATGGATTACAGTTCATTTTCAGCAATTGTTGCAATGAGATATTAGCAGACAAAAGGTTATTATTGGTAGTCATACTGTTCTTAAAAGTAGGCTGTGTCATGATATACTCACTCTGCGCACAGGCTGGTATAGGAAGAAAATGCAAAAAACAAATAAACCAAACCAGCATTATGGTCAACCGCTTAAGAGAACTCATAGTAAATACAGGTAAAACTCCAAATAGGCAGACACACAAGTTGTTCAAGTAAAATAAATCACAATGTATTATACAAATCCACAAAGCTTTTGAGTAGTAACTCTTCCTCAGTGTGCATAAAACAATGGTAAAAGCAGACTTAAATACAACCCTCAAATACAACCCTCAGTCTGACACAGCCCGATCAGAATATCAAATCAGTTTAAAAGAAAAAAAAATTTTAAAGAGATATGCTGTCATCATATCATACAAATAAAAAAACTTTCTCATCCATAATTTAAGAAATATAGACAGAAATTAAAACATTCTAAGAAAGCAGTATCAAAATATGTTAATTTCAGCATCATCTGCTTCTGTTTTAAAAGAGGTTTTATACTGACTGCTGTATTAAGTCCCGAATTTCGGTCAGCATTTAAACGTATAATCCACTCAGATTCACATAGTTCCATGGAGTTATTCATATCACCCCCCTTATGTTTTTGACAAATATCTATAGCTCTAAATAAAAACTCATGATCTACCCCCTTCTCCATCACATGTTGGGTGTGTCCGCCTTTTTGGAGTTTTACCTGTATTTACTATGAGTTCTCCTAAGCGGTTGACCATAGTGCTGGTTTGGTTTGTTTGTTTTTTACACTTTATCTACAGTCATGGATACACTGTATCAGTTTTAGCAGTTGGTACATGTCCATTGAAGTAAATTATGCTTTTGAGTCACTGGGAAAGATACATTTAGCTCAGTGACAAACTGAAAGGAACTTTATTCTAAGAGAATGATGTGTGGCAGGACTGTGCTTTGTGGTCTCCAGTTCAAGCTGAAGTCAGCCAGAAGATGTACATCATATAAGCTGGCAGTGCTCTCAGCAAGTTGTCTAGGATGAGTAGGAGGTAGTTGGTACAACTGGCATATGTGCAGCTAATACCTTTTTACAATAATGCATATACAAACTAACCAGCTTTTCCAAAATCAGTGGTGTTTGGGGAAGTGTGGATGACTGCATAGCTGATATTTTTTATATCAAACAGAAGGTCCTCACCTCCCTGTCATGGTCTTCTCCTGGAGAATATGGCTGAGAGGCTGTAGTCTACTGTCATACACTTCAGATAATTTAAAGCTTAACTGACTTCTAAAATGCAGCCCCTGAGGCCTTAGAGTTTTATTGGATCTATGTGCAGACTTGGGCAGTAATGATGTCATAAATAAAGAGCTATGCAGAAAATTGCTTCCTTACTATTTACAAAAGTCACAACATAATATTATCACAAAATAATTCATTGTCTCTGGAACTTACTATATGCTCCAACACATCAGAGAAGTTTGATGAAAGTACTTTGAGCATAGGCATAATACATTAATTTGCAAATAGTCTGAGAATTATGAAGCAGTGGGAATATAAAGTGTCCAAATTTCAGAGAGTCATAAATGATTATGAACCAAAGCCACAGTTTATTGGTGATAAACTACTCAAAGTGCCCAGAATTCAGAAAAGTCCTCTGCTCATGGTCGGATAAGTCTGTATCACATGCAGTCAGTTTCATACATGATCTACGGATAGGAGTACTGAACATAGAACTGGGAATATTGCAACTTATTGTTTTTTGTTGTGCATCAGCAGGCTCCTCCCAGGACATGGTATGCAGCCCACCTTCCTAGAGACCAATATTGGTCTTTAGTACAGCCAGTACTGAACAGTACTGATGGGTCCCCATCTAGCCTTTCATGATATGAAATCACAGTACAAGGCATACCACCCTATATGTTTTACACCACAGTACATATGGCTGTGTGTCTGTTTTCCAAATAGGCAGCGAGTAGCCTTAACACTATGGCTTCACAGCATACTTTATAGTACAGTATCTGTAACCCCTTTTGGTCAGTTGCTAGAATGCTTATAAATTATAAAGTATCGCAGTCAAATGAGTTAAGGTACAGTACTTTGTGAGTAGAAACCATCAAATGTAGCCCTGTTGCAAATAGGGTGTTACAATGTGTACATCCAAAGGATGAGTACCTTGGGCTTTAATTGTGGTACTTTGATGTTACACAAAGTTGTATCAAGTGTGTTTTTCTGTTCATTCACAAACACTACTGCAAAAACGCATATCATTATCATATCTCTGTTGATAATCATGTTTGTCATGTGCACAGCTATCTGGGTTGTGCAAGAAAATGATAAAACTTATAATATATATTGAAAAATACTATAGGATATCAAGCATCACCCATGCAACCTAGAGGCATAAAAAGATGAGGTCACAACTGTGGCCCAGAAGACCTCAATTCCAATAGCAGCTTGGGTGCTGTAAAAGTCAAGTGGAAGAATGGGAGACTGTTGCAGGCATGCCTCTCATAATCCAAACATTAAAAATCATAGGACTGGGCTCAAAAAATCATAGCAGAGGATCAGAAAGAGGAGCACGTTCTTAGTTTTCACAATAGAAGGTTTTTCTATACTAGACATTATAGTTGGTGGTGAATCTTTGTATATGTTTAGTTTATATATTTAATAAAGTATGCACCCATAAACAGGTCTGACTTTATGAGTAATGTCTTAAATCTAGGATGAGCAAGGCTAAATCTGAGGGCTAAAAATCACAGCACTATGCCTAAATTATAGTAGTAGAGATATGGTTGCGGGAACAGCTTTCCCATTCTTGGGGTAGGGGGTCATGGTGTAATTATGTTTCATGCAAGCATAGACCTGCACAAAACCTGCTGACCAGATGACATCAGCTTAGAGTGTGATGCTAGTAACTGAAGCCCTAGGTTATGGGTGTGAGAGCACACACACATTATGGGAAGGGCTCTGGATTCTCCATTATGGCGTGGTGCATTCACCTCCACCAGAAGGTGGGGTTAGGCTAGGCACAGGGGAGAGAGAGAGAGAGAGAGAGAACTGCTTCCTCCACCTATTACAGAATGATGCAGATCATTGACTGTGGGAGTGCATGCTGCCTGTCAAAGGTAGAAGAGTATATCTCTTTTCAGGGTCCCAGTCTGGGGAATACTAGACACACTTGGAAGTTTTGTTTTTATGTATTTATCCTTTGTTGAGTGGGTTTGCCTGAGGAAGTATTTATACTACTAGGAGAAATTAGGCCAGGCCATCAGGGAACTTCACGTACACATCATTGTTGCATGTGGGACCTGTTTTGCATGAGCACTTCCTGTTTCCATTACTGGAGCAGTGACAGCCGGGAGAAACAGGGAGGTAAATGGAGAGAGTCAGTTTCAAGGGCTGTAGGATGATTTACCTAAAGAAATGGTGATGAAGGAGACATTTTCTGGGGACATTATGGAGAAAATACAAAAGAAGGATACAGAAACAATCCTGAAGAATAGTGGTGAGATGGAAAAGAAAGCATATACAGAGAAATTAAAAAAGGCAAAAGGGGAGTAGCAGAAAAGGAAAAGGCAGAAGAAAATGAAAAACAGAAGTATGTGGGAAGGATTTAAAGTAAAGAGATGAGGAAATGGACAGGTATGAAGTGTGGGACAATCTCATAGCTCCTTTGGGCATGAAAGCAAATGAGGTAAGAGCATTTATTCTTATTAACACAAAGAGACATTGTGTGACATTATATTTGAGACTGTTTTTTTCAATGGGAAATTTTCTTGGAGACTATAAAAAAAAGAAAGACTGTAACCCATGGAGTCTTTATTCAATAAAATAATTTAACAGGGAAACAATAAACAAAATTCATATACAATTTCGAACAGAGGTGGAAAGAGAGACTTTGAAGGGAAATTTAAAAACTTTCTGAAAAAGTGTATGATAAAAGGGGTTTAGGGATTGATAGATTGGATTACAATATTGTGTTAAAAACAGAAAGAAAAGAAAAATTTTATATATATATATATATATATATATATATATATATATATATTTACCAAGCATGATAAATGTTGAGGGGGAATAGGAGCATTGTAAAATACTGGGGACATCCCAAAAGATTTTTTGAGGAAAAGAAGGATATTTTATAAGTACTGTGTAAAGAAAAAAGGTTATATTTGTGGGGAAATGGGGCATGATGCAAAAAAAAATGTGAATTGAAATGTTATAAAAATAACAAACTGGACATTTGTGGATGGATTGTAAAAATTAAAATAAGAGTAATACAAAAGAAAAATAAAGAGAAAAAATGAACAAAGAGAAGGCATTTTACAAGCAGTAGAAATTGAAAAAGAGTTACATGAGAAAAAATTAATAAAGAAGACAAAGAAAGGTCTTAAATAAGTTATGAAGAAGACATAAAATTGGAGATAGCAAATGAAAAAATTAATTATGTTGGTAAAGGGGTAAAACATAGAAAAAGAAAATCTAAAGGGACAAGTACAAAAGAAAAAAATGAATGAAAAAGAACATATACAGCTAATGGTTGGGGGTTGGTATAATGGTTAAGATGTTTGACTCTCACCTTCATGAGGGCAATTAGCTAGGCTTAGAATGGCCTGTTAAGTCAACTAGCCTAGTAACTGCTATGAATTTATGAAACCATGAATCTAAGGAAAATGGAAAATGAAAATTTTAGAGTGTTTTCTATAAATGTGAATAGTACTAAGAATATAGTTAGCAGAAAGGGATTTTGGAGTGGTATAATATATGCAATGTAGATATAATTATATTAGAATACACAAGATTTTTAACAAATGAAGAAAGATTATCAAGAGAGAAACTGTGGGGACGAAAAATAATTGGAATGTGGGAAATGAGAGATGTTCTAGAATAGCTGTATTCTGCACAAATATGATAAAGATATTAGATGTAACTTTAACAAAAGTGAGAAGATTAACCATTGTTGATTTAAAATCGAAATAACAAGTATATAGAATTATAGCATGATATGCGTATATGAATTGTAAAGAAAGGGAAAGCTTATTTCATCAGATTTTAGACTGTGTAGTGATAAATATGAATATTATAATAACAGGAGACTTTAATTGTGATTTAAAATGCAAGCATAGAAAGAAAGGAAATGATATAAGAAAAATGTTTAAAATTTATAAGATCTGGTAAGTTAAAACGGAACAAAAATTAATGGACTTACATAAGGGATATGTATAGCACTAAAATAGATTATTTTATAGTATCATAAGGTTTAGTTATAAGAGAATATAATAGTTATAAGAGAAGGGGGTAGTTGAAACAGGATTTTCTGATCATCTTGCAATATGCTAGAGATAAAAAAACAAGGAATATATAAACATAGACAAAGAAAAAAGGATAAATAAGAAAGCACAGAAAGGAAAACGAAAGAGATTAGTAATGCAGTAATGGAAAGAACATATTACTTTGAGAACATTTTATAAAAATAGTCTGAATTGTGAATGATATTTAAGGAAAAATATAAAAAAAGGCTTTGCAGTAGCAAAATGATGTAAGAAAAGTAGTGAAAGAAAATATAAAAGAACAAAAATTCTTTTACAAGGTAAAAGAAAAGAAGTATAAAAGTACTTAAACAGATCAACAAAGGTAGATGGTAGTGTAATGAGACAAACACAAAATGTAAAAGGAGAAATAGAAAGGACTCTGGAAAAGACTATGGGCAGGATCACACTAG